>NC_079508.1:52841472-53144321 GCF_030052815.1 Hevea brasiliensis
ATCAATTTCTTATCAATCACTTATAAATATTTTAATTAAATATTTTAAATATAAATAAATAAATATTTTAATCAAACACGTTATTACTTAAAATTTTAAATATTTATAAATTTAAATTAATTTATAAATATAATTTATAAATTAACTTTTATAAATTATATTAAACACTCTTTTTACAATAACGACTGAAGTACAGTGAAGAGTGTACAATGAAAATTTGGCGAAAGGATAAAAAATGGACGGTAATAAAGGGATAGAGAAAGAATGGGATGGAGAGGAAGAGATCGTACGGAGAGAAAATTAATATTTCTTCTTTGATACTTACCATATTTGTTGGGTAACCGGGAAATTTATTGGTCTTGTAATCTATAAATTGATTATTTTTATGTACACTAAATTAAATATTTAAAATTTTACTTTATGAATTAAAATTTAAAAATAATTTTATAATTCAAAATTTAAAAACGACTAAATGATTTTGCTAAAATTTTAAATAAAAAACTAATATTTTCTCTCACACTAATAAAGAATATGAAGATAACTTCCAAAGGAAGGAGATAGAGAACTACTGAACCAACAACCAAGTCAACATCCAGGAGAAATCCAAGGTAATTCTGTTTTAACACAGATTCTGATAACTAACAGATAAAGAAAAGATTTTTTAAGTAAAAAATAAATTAATCAAATTTAATTAGTAATAAAATTTCTTTTTTTGTAAAAAGAAAATATTAAAAAAAGACCCAAGTAGTCACTACTCGCATACTCAGATCCTTTCTTTTCTCTGCGCTTTATTTCTCATATTGTGTGTGTATAGTGCCGACTCAGCTTCATCGCAATGGCGTGAGCGTGAACAGTCAGTAACAGACCGTACGGCGTCCACCTGACCTCCTTATTCCAAAACAGTCCTCAGAAAAGAATAACGAACCTCTCCCACCTATTCATATTTTGATATTCCAGTTTCTCTCATTCCCATTCGCATTTATCTCACAAAACCCAAATCCCAAAATTGATTCAAAAAATGCTACCTCAAATTCCTTTAACCAACCCAAATGGAATCATTATGGGAAAGGGAAATTTTTTTTGTCCTTTAATTGATTTCTGACGTGGGTTTTGGGTTTTCGAAACGGGTTTTCGTTGTTTTCTTCGATATCTTTGTACACTGATATATATATATATATATATTTTATATATGTTTGTATATTTTACGTTTCTTTGATGATGGGGAAACTGGCTGAGAGAGAGAAAAGGATTGTAGAGAACATATTGCGAGATGGAGACTTGTTGAATGATGTCCCTTATGTGCCATATTTTAGTCTTCTTCTTCAACAAAAGCCTCCTTTTAGCGGTTCTTCCGTAAGTAGAGTTTCTCTGCGATCACCAGAGCACTCTTCCTCTTCCAGTTCCTTCTCAAATGAGTTTTGTTCACCCGAGTGTGGTTCACCATATGTTGAGAGAGAAAAGAGGGTTGCAGAGAACGTGAAGAAAGATGGAGAATTGTTTAATGATATGCCATGTCTTAGTCTTATTCGTCAACAGAAGCTTCTTTCGAGTGGTTATTCTGCGAGTAGAGCTTCTCTGCAATCGCCAGAGTGCTCCCCTTCTTCGAGTTTATTCCCAAGTGGATTTTGCTCACCTGAGGATGGTTCACTGTATACTGCTCCTTTATCTGAGGAGGCCAAGTATCGCACTCGAGGTTCACATTACTGGAATGGACTGTGTTTGGATTCTAAATCACCTCATCATGATTCCTATGAGATCAATGGGAGGTCGTTTGATGAAATGGGCTTGTCTCAAAGTTTCTGCGGAATGAGTATTAGAGATGACCAAAATGGTGGTACAAAAATGAAGGGATTCAAGATGGACTCAGATGAATTTGGGTTTGGCTTTGACAATGGTTCTTTGGGTGGAAGTGTACAATACAATGTTAAAAAATATGGCTTATATGGGGGTTTCAACGATGGGGATTTTGATATTGAAGGTTTTCAATCCTCTCCTCATGGAGTTCCTTTGAGTTCTTATGATGATGCAAAACATGCATTCAATGGATTTCAGAGTGGATTTGGAAAGGATGCTTATGACTCAATAGGGTCTTCTTTTGCTTATAGTCAGCCTATTGATTTGTGTTCTGGCCATGGAAGGTATGATAATCAAAGTGATTATCTATTGGAGAATAGAAAGGAACAGGTAGGAAGTTGGAGTGATTGGGGGAATCAATCGCAGAACCAATCTATTACTTGGCCTTACCTTGATGATCCTCCTAGTTTCTCTTCGCATTATAAAATGGCTTCTAGTGGGGTCAGGGGTGTCATGGATTCTTCGGGTGCTCCTCAGTTGATGAATCCAATGTTGGATTTGGATGTTTATCATCCATTGTATAGAAGTTTGATGTTAAAAGAAAGGATCAGAGCAATCACAAACAATGGGTTTTCTCATTCTCTTATGTCTATGAAAGGTGCAGGGGGTGCTGAAGCCTTTAGCTGTGAGGACAGTTTCATAATTCAAGGAAAAGGTTTGAGTCATGTTAACAACAAAGGACGTGAACCCTTGATCAGTGACAAAAAGAATTCCTTCAATGAGACGTCTGTGGAAAACCTCCGTGGGAAAAACATTAAACCAGATAGTGCTATTTTTCATGGTGGAAGTTGGGAAAATGACCAAAGGCTAAACAGTGATAACCCATTGCCAATGGTTCCAAGTATTAATTCCTTAAGTGAGGTCCAGGGAAATATATACTTAATGGCACAGGATCAGAATGGTTGCAGGTGGTTACAGAGGATTTTTGATGAGGGAACAAGCGAAGATGTGCAAATAATATTTAATGAAATTATTGATCATGTTGTGACTCTTATGTTGAAGCCATTCGGCAACTATGTTATCCAGAAGTTATTGGATGTGTGCAATGAAGAACAAAGATTACAGATTGTGTTCATGGTGACCAAAGAACCAGGACAGCTTGTTGGGATTTGCTTGAACACATATGGGTAATTCCTTTATGCTTGATTGTTGCTCTTCAACTTTTACATTTTGATGTTAAATTGCTTGTCTTGATCATCTTTTAATGATTTCTGGCTACTGTGCTGCCAGCACACGAGCGGCACAGAAGTTGATTGAGACTCTCAAAACCAGGCAGCAGATTTTATTTGTGGTATCATCCCTAAAACCTGGCTTTCTTGATCTTGTCAAGGATCAAAATGGAAATCATGTGATACAGCGTTGCTTGCAATGCCTTAGCAATGAAGACAAGAAGGTAGTACTTTTCTCCTCTTTTTGTTGAACTGATGTCTCTTGAACTTGCATGTTGACTTGAAGGTTGTTCAAGTATGTATCATATGAACCTAAGACCTACTATTTGTCTTACCTCGAGGAAATTCCTTCTTGATCTTATGTTCCTTACAATTGGCATGCTCTTGAACCAACTTCAATCAGCAAAGCTGAATTCTGGTGATTACACCTAACATGTTAGCAACCTTAATCTTGCTTTGATAACTTAGGCCTTTGCTCTTTGGTCAAGTGAGGAAATAGATATCTTTGCTATAGAATATCCATTTTGCTATTGTTGCTTGTACATTTGAAAAATGCATCCAAAAAATTCAATTCAATGTTGTGATCTTTGGGATGATGCTCCAGATAGTTCAACTGTTATAACCTTGGTGACGACAACCCAGACATTTGAAGATAAACTAACAGTCATGCACAGGCACAAAGGGATGGAATGATTTTAATCTTTGGTTTGAAGTGTTGGTGTAGCCATAATTATGCATTTGTGCAGATACATAATGAATTGTTAATAGCAAGGTCCACATAATAACCATCTAGATGAAACTAGCCTTTGCATCACAACTAACAGCAAACCAGTAGAAGATGGTTTTCAATAAAAATCTACTTTTTCTGGAAAAGCCAACATGCATTTTTAGGCCCTAAGGTTATTCTGATAGATCCTCGAGGGAGAGAAGGTGTACAAAATGATTGTTGCTATTGGAAACTGTAATTTCCTGACATTTTAACTTGGATCAGAGTTGGCAGGTTGGAAATTTTATGACATTCAAACTTAGGATCAGGTATCTCCCAAAGTGATCCAATGTTTATCACTATTTAAGGCCAATAAAGCCAGGATACATTGCATATCCAGTCTGATGACGGATCAATTTGTTAATAACTTAATTGTAGAGGCATATATTAATGAAAACATGCAAAAAAGGATAGAATGATAGTGCTGGGATGAATAATATATTCACCAGACAAATTTTTAAATTGAAAAACGACAATTGGCAATATCATACATCACTAAAGTAGGTGAAATTTTACATAAATGACAACTTGTAATATGTAACCTGTTTGCATGTTAATTGTATAACAGGAGTGGATATGAATGTAGAGATATGCCTTCCTTCAAATTATCCTTCCAGGATCTGTAAAGAAGTTTTAAATCCTCTGTAATCTGTATATATTAGTTGTATGCTTTACATGGGATGTGTACTATACATCTGTCTTGAAGGATTCTTAGTCTTTGTTTCTGTTGTTCATGTTTTGCAGTTTATTTTTGATGCTGCTGCAAAGTTCTGTGTTGAGATTGCAACTCATCGACATGGATGCTGTGTTATTCAACGTTGTATTACACATTCCACTGGGAAACATCGAGACAAATTAATAACTGAAATTTCAAAAAATTCGATTCTTCTTGCTCAAGATCCTTTCGGGTATAGCATTAGAAATGTCTTAATTTCATAAAATTATTTACCTTTATCTGCACATCCAGTACAATCTGGTGGTTCTAAATAATATTTGAGATGCTCATTTCCTTTTCTTAAATTTACATTTTCTGTCAACATTAATATGTTTAATAGGCTAACTTTACAAAGGTGTTCCATTTCCAAACTAAAATATTTAAGCTACCTCGTCATTGCTATAGAGGAGAAGCAATTGCTTAATATCATGGGATATTCTATGTAGACTCATATTGAAGTTCATTTCTGTTGATCTGCTCATTGTATTGACCCTACTCTTCACGATCAATAGTATTTTTGTTAAAAGGTCATTATATATCAACTTTTTACCACACCCCCCCCCCCCCCCACTCTTCTGCTACAAATGAATATGTTCACCGTTTGCTAGTGTGCTTATTAATTGTTATGTTTAGATTTAGGTTATTCTTTTAACATTTTTGAATATATGATATAGGGATGAGATTAATTTGACAAATTGTTGATTTCATGAAGTTTTGAATATTATTTTCTAATTCTATAAATAATTTATTGTCAGGAATTGGGTCAAGTTTTGCAGAGTTTGAAACAATTTTAATGATTGGACAAGCTTGGTTGATGGAATTTTTATGTTTAAGAGATCTTCTCTTGCTTACTTATTTCCCCCTTGTAGTTCCAGGACTAGTATGTTCTCTGTGTCTATCTAAACCATCATGTCTCACGGACTGTGTCAAGTCTCATGGAAACTCTTTGTACATCCAACTGTCTCGGTGGATGTTTCCTGTCTGACAATTTCTCTCTTAAAGAACACAGTATTCTTAGGTTGATCATTTTCCTTATTATTTATCTGCATCGTTCATATCTTCTTAATTGTTTTTCGATCCATTTAATTCTTGTTTTATACTTCCTCCACAATCCTAGCGAGACAAACTTCTCTTTGCTGTAATCTTATGAGACAATAGATGCCTTGGACTTAATTAAAGTACTGATGAATATAATTGTTTCATTTTCATGTTATTGGCTACTGCTTTATTCATCTACTTATTTACATTTTGCATTACATACGATTTAATAACTGGACAACAATTTTACTGATATAAATGGTTTCTGTTAGTCATTATCTGGGATTTGTTCATCATAAAGCTCACCTATCTGAACCTTGTTTCCTTTTTATGTGACAGAAATTATGTTGTGCAATATATTATAGAGCAAAAGAGCCCATCTGCCATTGTCAATTTGCTTTCTCAATTTAAAAGGCACTATGTACACCTCTCCATGCAGAAATTTAGCAGTCATGTGGTTGAAAAGTGCCTTAAACATTTGAACGAGAGCAGAGAACAAATTGTTCGTGAATTGATCTCAGTGCCACGGTTTGAACAGCTATTGCAAGATCCATTTGCCAACTATGTCATTCAATCTGCCCTGGTAGTTACTAAGGTTTGGAAACTAGGACAACTAGCTCTTAATTGTTATTTTGTCAATATTATAAAATAATCTTTCTGACTCTCCCTCACCCTGCTGATTTTCTTCTTGAAAGGAGGGTCCTCTTCATTCTTTACTGGTTGATGCAGTTCGACCCCATGTGATTTTACGTACCAACCCATACAGTAAGAGAATTTTCTCAAGGAATCTTTTGAAGAAATGATGTAATACTGGTCTGCGGTAAGAAGTGTTGTTGTTATGTCAAAGTCACAACCTTGTTCACTACTAATAAATAATCTATCAAATGAGGGCCACTAGATGTAGAATGCATCAAAATTCGCTGCTGATATCCTGGTTAGAAATTTCTCAACTCTCTTTATCTGTCTGAAGAACAGAAATGGAATTTTTGTGATGCAGATACAAACTTGTATTATTTTGTTGTCTTGTAGTCTTGTTTATCTTACTTCAGATGTATTATATTTTGCTCGATCAGAAGCTCAAGTATCTGCTTCCAAGTTTTGTAATATGATACCAGGATATTTTCCTTGATCATGTCTCCCACTGTTTCTGAAGTTGAAAATGCACAGAAATTTGTCTGTCATTTTAGCATGGCGTAGCTTGGTTACATTTGAAAGAAAAAGCTGTTTTAAACTGTTGATGTTTCAAATCGAAATTGGGTGATTTTAAACCTTATGGATGGGTTCCTTCTTCTTCTTCTTCTTCTTCTTCATTATTATTATTATTATTATTATTATTATTATTATTATTATTATTCAACTGATTGTTTGAACTTGTCTAGTAAGTGAGTTGATCTAGCAGCCTCAAATGAGTGTTTATTTGTGAATACTGTTGCCTAATGTTTTATAACAATTGACCAGGCTAGTTGAGTTGTCAGAGACCATCATAAAATATTCAGGCATTACCTAACCAATAAGTTAGGTGACATATGTATGCTCATTATATAAATTTTTTTCAAATGATGCAAAGGCTAAGGTTTTTCACCACTTTCTACACTTACTAGCAGCAACCTGCAAAAATAATTATATAATTTATTAAGTGACGATGGGTGAAGTTTTCATAGACCAGCTTAACATAACCAAACTATTGAAAATAGAACGCATGAAATAACTATGATTTATTCCCTCTTGAAACCACATCCAGCAAGGTGAAACCGCTAACATCAATATCATCATGGATACATTGCCTTTTGAAACAGGTTAACAGCTCAATCCTCCTTATATCCGATAAGTGCCTGGAACATCTTTTCACAATCCCCATGGATGTCCTTGACAATGGCACGGTCCAATGGAACACTGTTTCTTTGCTGGGACTCATCTTTTATTATCTTCAAGTTAAACTCTGCCCTTGTAGTCACAACTCTAGTCAGAGCTCCTTCATCTGTTCCTCTTTTGTTGACAGCCAGACGAAGAACCTTCTCAAAATATTTCTCTGGGCGGGTTAAGCACTTCACTGTGGCCCTCAATAGCGCCAGGAATTCATCCTTGGGGTCAGTCTTCAAGTGCTTCATACACAAAGGCCAATTCAAACATATCAATAAAAAAAAAAAAATTACAATCACAAGAACGGGGCTCCTAATAAGTTGAAATTCCCTGTTTCCAAATGGTTTGTAATGAATATGGGGTAGATATATGAAAATCCTAAGAAAATTATCTTATTGGATTGGCAAATTATAAAGCTTATTTCTACCATACCTTGTTGATATCATTGCCAAACTCATTTTTTGTAGTGATTCAGAATGCCATTGACCTTTGCTTTGCTACAGGTAGCCTCCTTGGAGATCTTCTCGTAGAGAAGCTTAGCCTCTGTTTTTGCGAGGGTCATGTTCGGTTGTTCACCTCATCTCCCTCGTATTGGCATGAGCAAACAAGGGGCTGGAAAGCACAGATATGATAATTCACCCGCACAAAAAGACAGGAAAGAAGATAATATCCAATTAAAAATATTAAAATTCAAGGTATTGCTAGGAGCTCTACTTTGCGGAAGTCCCCAGTTGTGTGATGTGCAAAATCGGGATTTTGACCATACTAGTGTTAAACAGAAGAAAAAAAATATCAGAATAGTGATCAGCAGCTAATTTACCGAAAGGGGGTGAGGGAGCCGATGTGGAGAACACTGTACATCCGGACGCTTCTTATAGGAATGTGCCGAGCTTGGGACGCGACTATTAGTGGCGTGCAAATGTGTTGAGAGCTGTCGCATCAGCCAGTCCGGACGCTTCTTATAGTGGCATTCGCAGCTTGGATGCTACTAATAGTAGCGTTTTGGTGTCACATCCCTTCATGTCAGAGATGATCGTTGCTCCTGGGACGCTACTCATAATCGCGCACTTCATATTTCCCGTCTGCCTTCACATTCATCGTCTCTCTCACTTACCCTCTGAACCCTGTGATTCTCTCATTCCTCTCATCCCTCTCTTCTCCATTGTCCCTCCCCATTGTCGTGTGTGGAGTGTTGCTTGTTGAACCCAGGTGGTGGACCAGCAACCAGAAGGAGACCTCCAATGGTGGACCAGCCAGACAAAAAAAAACTTTGTGCATTACTACAAATAGGTACATCGTACATTATTTATAGAAATATGCTAATTTTTTTGAATGAAGTTGATAAATTTTTTTTTAAAAATGTTTTAGTGTGTAATTTATATGTTTTAATGTGTTATATTTTATATGTTTTTGTTATGTTTTAGTGTGTTATATTTAGTGTCTTATATTTTAGTATTTTAGATATGCTAATTTGTTTAAATATTTATCTGTTTTAGTATGTAATTTTTTTTTATATAATTTAGACTATAGGGTAATTTTTATATACATAGGAGTAAAAAAGAAATATAGTTTACAGGTTAGTTGAAAAATGAAAAATGATAGAAAGTAATGTTAATAATATAAAAAATGGAAATATATATATATATATATAAAAGAAATATAATACATAGTTTGATAATTAGTAAAAGTTATTAAAAATCTAAAATATATAATAGTAAAAAATTTTGAGAAATTATAAAATGATTTCATAAAAGTTATGGACCAACGACAATAAATTTAATCAAAATTAGTAATATAAGTTTAATAAAAAAAAAGTTAGTTTAATGTAAAATAATATTTAATTTTCAAAAAATTAGTAAAAGGTTAAGGAGCGAAATTACAATAAGTTAAAATTATAAATAAATGTCCGAAAATAAAATTTATATTAATTAAAATGGAATATTTGTCATAAAAAAGTAAATAAATTAAGGTAAAAAATAACCCTTATATATATATCAATTAATTAAATTCTAAGTTTCACATAATAATTTAATAAGTTAAATAAAAATAATTAGTTAAAGAAATATGTATATATATATATATGAGAAATATAGTAAATAGTTTGATAATTAGTAGAAGTTATTAAAAATATAAAATATAAAAACAATTATAGCAAATTATTGAATAGTTTTATAGTAGCAAGAAAAAATTTATAAGAATTATATATATATATATATATATATAGTAATTACATAATGCTTTGAAAAATAGTAATAGATATATTAATTAAAATGTAATATTTTGTCATAAAAAAGTTATTAAATTATGGCCGAAAATAAGTTGTATATTAATTAAATTCTAAGTATGATATAATATTTTAGTTAGTTAAATAAAAATATTTGAAAATTTGGAGTTGTGATCTGAAATTGAACTGGATATTTAGTTTTCCAACAAATATAATTGAATGCTTTTCGTGAAGCTAACTGTTGATGTCGGTAGTTGTAGCAATTCAAACCTACTGTGAAGATTTTGAGTTTTAATCTTAAATAGAATCGCATCGAACCAGATCGAACTGGATCGATTAATTTAAAATTTTTTTGTTGCAACAAATATAATGTTAAATAGAACTAGATCTTCATTTCGATCCTTTTTGTTTTTTTAGATGTTTAGTGAATACTATTAATGATAATTTTTTTGGAAGGCTATTTAAGTAATTGAGCTTATTCTTTAATCAGAAAATGTCAATTCCAGCTTTTGCTACTGTATATTGGGATGAAGATATTATTATGGATGATGAAGGCTATGACTATTGTGGGGGTTCATCAACAGTCATTACTATTTGTAGATGCATGGATTTTGATAATTTTGGTATGAAAATAGTCAGGGGAATTGGCCTTAAAGCTGGACGTGAATTTATATCGAGTATATGTTTCAGACAACCCATTGTAAGGGATGGTTCTGTCAAGTGGGAGTGCATGGGTTTGGCTAAGAATTATGATGTCAACATTATGTTTAATTTTATTGATCAAATTGGAGGAATGTCATCGATTGAATTATACGTTGACATTTTTCGACCGAATGCATCCGCATGCAATGGTGATGAAGCGGGACCATCAAATGCTGGTTCCAGTGATGCATACAATTGTCAAAGTCAATTGGAGAATGATTCAAAATGTACTGACACTGATTATTGTCCAAATGATGATGAGACCGAAGATGATTCTGATGAGGATTGGATTGACAGTGACAACACGAACGTAATTGATGATGTTGATCATGAAATTGACATGGTATTTGAGTTGCCTTTGTACTAGAACACTCATATTGCAAACCCAATAATGCCTGTTGTCCCTCCTCCACCTTACTCTGAAATAGATTCTTCATTACTGACTGTTGATCCATGGTCAAAATTGCCATGTACGTCAATGTGGGATCCATCAAAGGAGTTTGAAGTTGGAATGATATTCCCTTCTAGAGATGCTGTCCAAAAAGCTGCCAAAGAATATCATTTACGGAGGCAGCATGAGTTTTGTACAGATAAGACAAAGAGTAGAACATATGTCATCAGGTGCAAAGATATAAGAAGCAATTGTAAGTGGAGATTGCGTGCATCACGATGGGAAGGATGCGACATATAGAAAATTACCAGATATGATGGACCCCATACATGTGTTAATCTATCACTATCACAAGATCATGTGCAATTGGATAGTAGATTTATATCCAAGTTCATCCAAGCTATAATACTCGAACAACCAAGTGTCAAAATAGCTGCGTTACTAGGGCTGAGCAGAATTCAGTTCAAACCGAAAAATCGAACCGAACCGAGTCAATTCGGTTCAATCGGTTCAATTTTAAAATTTAATCGGTTCGGTTCGGTTTTAATTTATAAAAATTTCGGTTATTTCAGTTCTGTTCGATTTTGAAGAGAAAAAAATCGGTTAAACCGAACCGAACTGAATAGTGATTTATATAGTCAAATCGAACCGAATCGATTTTTGAATTAATAAGATTCTAAACTCAAAGAAAATGCCTGATGAATGGAGGAAGAGTATTTTAGTACCTATTTTTAAAAATAAGGAAGACATACAGAGTTGCTCAAACTATAGGGGAATTAAACTCATGAGCCATACTATGAAGTTGTGGGAGAGAGTTGTGGAGTATCGACTACGTCATGATACTTCTATCTCTCTCAATCAATTTGGTTTCATGCCTGGTCGTTCAACTATGGAAGCGATCTTTCTCATTAGAAGCTTGATGGAGAAATATAGAGATGGGAAGAAAGATCTACACATGGTTTTTATTGATTTGGAGAAGGCTTATGATAGTGTTCCAAGAGAGGTTTTATGGAATGCGTTAGAACAAAAGAGGGTATCTATTAGGTACATACAAGTATTGAAAGATATGTATGAAGGAGCAACTACTATTGTGCGCACAGTGGGAGGGGACACAAGAGATTTTCCGATCTCAATTGGATTACACCAAGGATCAGCCATAAGCCCTTACCTTTTTACATTAGTTTTAGTTGAACTGAAACATATACAAGAGAGTATTCCTTGGTGCATGATGTTTGCGGATGATATTGTTCGATAGATGAGACACGAGAAGGAGTCAATAGGAAGCTAGAACTTTGGAGAAGTACTCTAGAGTCAAAGGGTTTTAAGTTAAGTAGAACGAAGAGAATACATGCATTGCAAGTTCAATGAAGGCCAAAGTGATAGAGAAGGAGTTAGTTTGAATGGAGTGGCACTGTCCCAAAGTAATCACTTTAAATATCTAGGCTCAGTCCTTCAAGTAGATGGGGGATGTGAGGAGGATGTTAGTCATAGGATTAAAGCCGGATGGTTGAAGTGGAGACGTGCCACGGGAGTTTTATGTGATCGTAAGATTCCCAATAAATTAAAAGGAAAATTTTACCGCATACCATACGCTATGCTATATGGTAGTGAGTGTTGGGCACTGAAAGAGTCGTATGCATCTAAGATAAGAGTTGCAGAGATGAGAATGTTAAGGTGGATGAGTGGTCATACTAGACTAGATAAAGTCCGTAATGAAAGTATTAGAGAAAAGGTAGGAGTGGTGCCAATTGAAGATAAGTTGAGAGAAGGAAGATTGAGGTGGTTTGGTCATGTGAAGCGTAGACATACAGAGGCTCCAGTTAGACAAGTAGAGCACATTAGGCTAGAGGATAGAAAGAAAAAAAGGGGTAGACCTAAATTGACTTGGAGGAGAGTAGTACAGCATGACTTAGAAGCATTACACATTTCTGAGGATTTAACCCAAAATCGTTCAGAGTGGAAAAAGCGAATCCATATAGCCGACCCCAAATTTTTGGGATAAAGGCTTAGTTGAGTTGAGTTGAGTTGTAATTGTTTAATTTCATTGATTAATGGTTATTAGGTTCAAACCAAAGTTAAAATTAGACCAAATAACTTGAAAATCAAGTCTAAATTAAAAAATAATAAAAAATCAAACCGATCGGTTTAAACCGAACCGAACCAAAATAAAGCGGTTCGGTTTGATTTTTTACCGATTTCGGTTCGGTTCGGTTTCTAAAATTAACGATTTGATTTTTATAATTTAATTCGGTTCGATTCGGTTTGAACCGATTGCTCACCCCTATGCGTTATAAGCGAAAATTAAAGATAAGGTCGAATATATGCCGAGTTATCGGAAGACGTGGAAGGCTAGACACGATGCAGTTTTCAAGATCTTTGGTGGTTGGGAGGAATCTTATGGAAGATTGCGGCAATTCATGAATGCCTTGTGCAAACATAACCCTGAGTGCTCGTTTCTGATTGAAGATGACCCTCTTTTTGTTAATAATAAGTTAAATCCCGAATATCGAATTTTCGATAGAATGTTTTGGGCATATAAACAAACAATTGAAGGATTCAAGCACTGTAGACCAGTTATTTTCGTAGATTCGACGTTTTTATATGGAAAGTACAAAGGGTGTTTATTTTGTGCAACGACATTAGACGGCAATAATCATATTTTCCCAATTGCATGGGCAATAGTTGATTGTGAAAACACAAGGAATTGGGATTGGTTTATGTCTTGTTTGAGGGTTTTTGTGACAGATCGGAAAGGTATTTGTGTTATATCAGATAGACATATTGCTATAAAAAAGGCAATGCAGCAAGATTGGTGGCAGCTTTCTGATGGACATCATCAATATTGCTTAAGACATATCCTCAGTAATTATAACGCGAAGTTTAAAAATACTTACATGAAAGAAGCTCTCCGAAAGGCAGGTTAGTTGTGTAAGATTATTACTTCTTTTCACTAACATTGAATTATCAATGTTATGTACTATAAACAATTGACATTGTTTTTTTACACAGCCCATCAAATACAGAAAAAGAAATTTTATGAGGCCATGGAGACAATTAAGATCGGGCATTCAGACACATATGAATAGGCCTTAAAGATACCATTGGAAAAATGGACACGTTCTCATGATGGAGGGAAACGGTATGGCTCGATGATAACTAACACCGTTGAGTCGGTAAATGGAATGCTAAATGGGATCTGTGCATTACCAATAACTGTTATGGTTGAGAAAATATTTTTCTAGTATGTCGAATATTTTGACACAGTTGCTCACGGCGTTTTGCGAGCAACTGCAACTTGGCTTTAAATTTACACCAGTATGTCATCAAGTTTTAATTGAAAATTTAAATATAGCAAACTCACTTCATGTTCGGTTATTTAACCGCGATTGTGGTGAATTTGAAGTTTGGAATGGTGGATCTGGAAAGAAGTTTGTAGTGAAACTTAATGAAAGGACATGCACATGTGGAAAGTTTCAAGAGTATCGAATTCCATGTGGCCATGTGACTGCAGCATGCCAATCAATGTCTATTGATTATGAATAATACGTTTCAAATTATTATACATTGGAACGAACGCTTAAGTCCTATGAGTGGAAATTTCATGCACTTGGACATCATGATAATTAGCTGATAGACAATAATCCAATTCTAGTACCTAATCCAGCACATAAAAGGCCGAGAGGAAGACCGAAGTCATTAAGAAGGAAGAATGAAATGGATTGGATGGTTAGTGGAAAAATTGGAGAGACGTCTAAAACCAAATGTTCGCTCTGTCTTCAACAAGGGCACACAAAAAAGAGTTGTTCTGTGGGACAAACCACCAAAAATTAATTTTATATAGTTTTTAAAATACATTGTATTGAACAAATCATCTCATTATTTGTAATTTCCATATTATTTTGGCACAAATTGTTTGTTGTTATGTTTTCTTTGTATGTGTGTAAATGTAACAGGATTAATGCAAAGGAAGATGAATTTTGTATCATCACATGAGAGACATCCAAACAATTTAAATAAAAAATCATGTGAAAATATTGTGGACAAATATACAGACCCTAATGGATGCACATGGTATGGTCATAAAAGAGCTTTTGTTAACCAAAAGTATTATGCATGTCTACAACAAGGATTCACAAATCATATATTTATAGGTAAGCATTCAAGGAATATTTCAGATTTTGGAAAAGTTAGAATTGCTGAAAAGCATGAATGGGATAGATTATGGGAGACACGTTGTGAATTGGAAGCATAATATACATTTCATGATTTACCCATCCCAAAGGTTCGATCAGCTGAAATAGAAAGGAATTCAACCGATGGTATCCAGAAAGTTAAAGCACAATTGTGTGTTGAGAATGAGATAATGAATAATCGTCTAAAAGTGTTTCACAAACAACGAATGACATTCATAAATATGGATGAATTTAATAGCATAGGTGAAGCTATCTTAAACATTCAGGATGATGACATTTCTGATTTTAGTGAAGATGACGATAGTGATTTTGTACATTATCTCCCTCGTTGCTTACCCCCTTATTGCTAGATATAGTACAATTCAATGTGAACTTAATCTTTATAATTTCTAATTGTGACATAAATGGAAGGGATTTTTAATTATTATTTGTTTACTTTTGATGTATTTGTTTTTGATTGACTGTTAATAATTTATTTATTTTCTTATTTATGTGTTGCAGTCGTGTTACATTAAATAATGGCTCATATAATGTAAACTCCTAAAAGGATAGTCAGTCAAGCACAATGGGCAAGGGTGCATGCTATGTTTAAGAATTTAGTTGATCTACCTATGGAAATAACAATCTCAACCACAGGGGATTACCTACTTTGCCTTATGATGCATATGATAAGGGTGAACGGGCTAATTCAATAAATTATATGGGAAGGAGAACTATTAACAGATAAATCTAGATATTTGGCTTTGAGGTCAGCATTTAGTTCTGTACAAGATAAGGGCATACTCGATCGCGTACGGCGAAAATTGGAAGCGAACCATACCCCATCATATTTACTACTACTTAAACACTTTGTGAAAGAGTATACTACTTGGGTTGCCAACAGGACTATGTGTTGGTCCACTGATATAAAGATGCATTATAGTAACAGATATAGTCTAGTGAAGCCTATGTTACCTAAAATCGATTATAAATTAGACAAATACCTTTATGATGAACTAATTAAATCATGTCCAGTGAAGAAAATAGTTAGGCTGACCTAGTTAGTTGTAATATCATGAATAATATGTACATATTTTCTTTATGTATGAAACTATATTTTGCATCTATGTTTATATTACCTATGTATTGAATTATTATAATTAACGCATGAAGTAAAATGTTTGTTTATAAAATTCCTTTGTTAAATGTTTGAAACATTGTGCAATAAAAATATATGCATTAATATAGTTGTGAAATTCTATATTTTTAAATGTATATTTGCCACAAAGAATAGGTATAGCAAGAGAACAACAAAGGAGAGATTACATAATGCTAGGTCCAATTGATCCACAACTTCTTCGTCTCCAGTCACAGCACCGTTCTAAAGCAATTTGGAATGGTATACTTGAGCATGAAGTGCTTACCTGTAGGAGGCAAGGGAATATCTTACATGCTAACATTAACGAAAGAATAGTACCCCATCTAATAGATTCTGGATTTACTGGAATTGCTCAACTAGGATTCTTCGCTCTTGACTGGCACCTAATTAGTGCCTTTGTAGAGCGATGGCGACCGGAGACTCATACATTCATGATGCCAATTAGTGAGTATACAATCACTTTACAAGATGTAGGCATTATTTCTGGTTTGCCAGTTGATGGTTCTCCAGTTACTGGGAGGTCAAGGGCCGACTGGCCAGCAGTTTGTGAGATGCTTTTGGGCGTTAGACCACCCCAGGCTATGATTAGAGGACATACACTAAAATTATCATGATTAGTTGATGAGTTTGGAGATATTCCATAGTTTGCAGATGACTTAACTGTTTTACGCCATGCACGAGCCTATATATTACGACTCATCGGTTCCATTTTTTCTGATAAAACAAACTCACGTGTGAACTTGATGTTCCTTCCACTTTTAGAACTTGAGGGAAGCTACAATATATAGTTGGGGGGGAGCATGCTTAGCCTTTCTTTACTGGGAGCTATGTCGTGTTGCAGTCACTGAAATAAAGGAGATTTTAGGACCACTATTTCTGTTGCAGATCTGGGTCTGGGAGAGATTTAAAATAATATCTCTATCATTAAGAGATCCAGCAGCACCTGATGATGCACCACTAGGTGCAAGGTATGTCCCTATACTTTTATATTAATAACAATTAAGAAAGGTTTCATTTCATTTTTATTGCATTACATCTCAATTTTTCTTTTCAACTAATAGGTGGAGTCGGGCTAGACAAATTACTGAAGTTATAACCCATGTACTACCATAAATCCGGTACAACCTTGACCGGATGCGCCCTCAAGATGTAAACTACACTTCCATAATTATAGTTAAAACATTCATTTATATTTTGCTTTACATTTATCCTTACTTAATGTGTTATGACCATTAACTTACAGATTACATGAGAACCATATACTGATGAATTGTTGGATGACCTTCCAGACATTTATGTTCAAGGTCATCCCATCTGGAAGGCAGTGGTTCCATTAGTTTTTTTCACATTGTTGAATAGCCCCAGCCTGATAGGGTGCTTCGCCAGTTTGGATTGGTTCAACCTATTCCACGGCCACCGATGCAAATAGACGAGTTGCACGAGATTACTCTCCAATTGAGTGAGAGTAATTGGGAGCACCACCATGCCACCTATATTAATCGTTGGAATAGGCGACAACAATTTATTGTTCAAGGGCAACAAATGGTACAACCACTCCACCATCATTCTGAATATATGGAGTGGTATCGCCGAGTTGCTAGATGTTGGATCTCAATCAGTGGAGCTGCTATTGGTTCTGTGGTAATAATTTCGAACACATGTTACTATTATTCATTAAATAATTTGGTGCAATAAAATTTTATTTATTACATATATGTTTTTTTTTTAACAGGAGGATGGAATTGAGGATTGTTTGCTAAAATTACAGAACCCATCAACTGAAAATGTTGAGGAAGTTAGGCGTACACTGAGGAATATGATGAATACTCTAGAGCAAGAAAGTCGCCTTGGTCTGATGCCTCCTCATCAGCTTGCACCTCAAGCAGCAACTTTCATAGATGAATTAGAAGAGGAGCAACCAGTTGAGCAGCCTGAGCCCTCACATAGACAATGTCGATCACGTCTTGCTCGACGTCAACAACAGCCAGTTCATCCACAATCGCCGCTTCGTGATGTTTTGCCTCCACCTGTTACATTCCACCCTTATTGCCCTGATCCTTTTAATCCTGTTCCCATGCCACCTGAACTGTCTAATCCTGGTCCGTCCACCATTTTCCAACCATATTCAGAAAGTATCCCAACATAATACAGTGATTGGGTGTCTGGCCCATCAGTCCCTGGCCCAACAGCTAAATGGATGTCATACCAATCTCACATGCACAACAGAGCCACATTTGACTTCATTGAGAGTCAACAGCCGCAAACACCATCTAGTGGCTTATTTGCTCCATTTGGCAGACCATCTAGTATTGCCCCATCACATTATATTTCCCATCCATTTGGTGCATATGGTTCAAAACAACTCTTTGCACCATATTACTCTGGTTCCTTAGGCCATATTCCTTCTGGTGTGGGATTAGTTGGAAACTATGAACAAAGTGGTTTGCATTCTGCTGCAAGAGGGGAATCATCAAGACGAGAACAAGGAGAACCTAACCAACCCCAAGATGCACAAGGTGATCCACCAGATTAGGAAGAAAGGGGACAATATCGAGTTCTTTGACCGAGGCGACATATAAGGAGACTTGGCTGTGGCACATGACTTATTTTTATACTTGTCTTATTTAATATATTAAATATGTTGTTACTTTTATTTTTATTTTATTATATTACATGTTTTAAACGTTCTGCTATTTTATATATTTCTCTTAATTTATATCTTCAATTTTCCTTTTATATCTACAATATTTGCTTTTTACTCATACAATATGATGATGAAAATATTATAATTTAATATTTCTAACTTATACAAATGTTTTATGGGAACGCTACTAAAAGTCGCGTGCATAACATATTGTGCAGTGTACCTAATTTGGTGTATATAAAAAATTTAAATATTAAAATTTTCATTTATCATACTAAAATATTAAAATTTTAAAATAAAAAATATTCTTCATAAAAAATATACTGATTTAAATGTTATATATTTATATTTTCATTCAATAAAGACAACATATTTTACATAATATTTAAAAATTTTCCAATATGTTAATAAGACATTAATCTTTCTAACACAATATTTTTTTATCTGTAAATCTATTTTTTTTAACAATGTATAATCATAATTATAATTACACTTTAGATGTTATATTACTATTTAAAAAATAAATGAGTATTAAAAAACAAATTAAAATACATATTTTCACAAATTTAAATTCAAATACATATATTTACAATACTAATAAGCCATTAATCTAATTTTTTATCTATAATTTTTTTTATAATGTATAAATACAATATTTCACAAAAATAAAATCAAAAATATTTAAAAAATATAAATGAAGGGTGGGGGTGGTGGCGACGCCTTGGACATTGCTAATAGTAGCGTGTTGGGCTTGGAATATTCAAAAAATATAAATGAAGGCGGTGGCGGCGCTTGGGACGTTACTAATAGTAGCGTCCTGGGCTTGGACGCCATTATTAGTGGCGTTTTGGCATTGTGCGTTTTGGACGTCATTTATACTGGCGTTTTTATGTGCAAGGATGCTATTCATACTCGCGTTTTTTGTGGCCGTTGGTCAACTCAGGAAATCACCCTCTGGACGCTACTAATACTAGCGTTTTTCTGCCTCCCTTTTCATTTTTACATCGTTTTGATAAATAACTGAAATTATACACTTTTTCAATAATTTGTTTGTTAAAATGCACTTGTACGGTCATTTCCCATGCAAAATCCTCTTCAAGGGACTTCTTATAATGAGCATGATATGCCTGTCTTGCCTGAAGCAGTTCATTTGAAGATCTTATGCAGGCAATTTCCATAAGAACCTGATTGATTGAAATCCATCTCTTAGTTGCCTCATTGGCTAAAAATATATCGTGTTCAGAGGGACCAAGTGTTTAGGGCAGCGCCACTTTCTAATGATAAACAATTTGGAAAAGCATATACGCATAATTTAGGAAATCATCCGCTTGATTAATTAATATTCTCTTTCCATCAACTAAAATAATTACCTTCTCTAATGCAGGAGTCTATTGGAAAGATATTCCTAACTAAAGCCAATAGCTACAAGCAAATGCATTCAAAATCTGACCTTAAAGTCATTAGAAAGTTCCCTACCCAATGCCTTTAGGGGATCTTCTCCGTAGGTTTCAGCATAAGTCTACCTGATCAGCTTGCGTTGAGCTGAGCAGCATTCTGTGACCCATATTGATATAGTAGTACTCAACATTATTATTATTCCTATTGGAAAGGCAGTTGTTAGCTGCCATTTATTTTGCATTTATTTAGGGCATTTGTTTAGGAATTTTTATGTACATATCTATTCTTACCTTTTGTTGTATGATTCTGATACAATTTTGGTAGTTTAGCTAGATTAGGAACCTATTTGTTAGCTGTAATTTTTTATATATATCTTTAATTTTTGGGGCAATAAATATCAGAATTCTTATTCCAAAATTTCTTAGTTCTTTTACATGATATCGGAGCCATGGCTGATGAAAAGAAAAATGAGAGTTCTGGATCAGGGAAGAAAACTTCTAATTCTTACACACTGAATTCGAATGATAACCCAGGTAACTTGATTACCCAAGTTCAGTTGAAGGGCAAGAATTACGAAGAATGGGCGCGAGCTATGCGAACTGCATTGCGGGCCAAAAAGAAATATGGTTTTATTGATGGATCTGTCAAGCAACCAGTAGATGACTCACTGGAACTCGAAGATTGGTGGACGGTTAACTCTATGCTGGTTTCTTGGGTGTTTAACACCATTGAACCGACGCTTCGCTCGACCATCTCTCACATGGAGAACGTAAAAGATCTGTGGGAGGATATTAAACAGAGGTTCTCGATTGGGAATGGTCCACGAATGCAGCAACTAAGATCGGATCTGGCGAATTGTAGGTAAGAAGGTCAACCGATCGTGTCCTATTTCGAAAGACTCAAAACGTTATGGGATGAAATAAACAAAAATGATCAGATACCAGTGTGTATCTGTGCAGGCTGCAGATGCAATCTTACCATTGAATTGGAAAGAAAGCGTGAAGAAGAGAGAGTTCATCAGTTTTTGATGGGCTTGGATGAAGAAGGATACGGAACAGTGCGCTCTAATATTTTGAGCACTGAACCCTTGCCCAATTTGAATCGTGCCTATGCTATGGTTGTTCAGCAAGAGCAAGTGCGAACTATGACACGAACCAAGGAATAAAGAGGCAATCCTATGAGTTTTGCAATTCGAGTAGGTAGTCAAAATTCAGGAGGGGATAAAGACAAATCCTCAATTTGTTCTAATTGCAACTGAGAGGGACATGACACCAAAAGTTGTTTCCAGCTGATAGGTTATCCAGAATGGTGGGGTAATAGACCATGTGGAACTTCTGCTGGACGAGGAGGTGGTCAAAAGCGTGGCAATGGAGCAAGACGTAGCAAGGGAGGAGTTGCTCGTGCCAATGCCACATAAGCAACTGGAGTTGATGGTGGGCGTGGAATTGTGACAGACTCAGATCAAAAGGGTCTTAGTGGATTAAATGAAGAGTAGTGGGCTACTTTGCTGAGCATGTTGAATTCTTGTCAGAATGGTGGCAATGAGAGACTGACAGGTACGCAGAGGATATTTCCTTCGATTATTGACACAGGAGCTTCCCATCATATGACAGGAACATTGGCATTTTTGAGTGAATTGCGTGACATTATGCCATGCTCAGTCGGGTTACCTAATGGAGAAAAGACCTTGGCGGTGAAAGAAGGAACTGTGTTGCTTGGAGGAGACTTGAAATTGCAACGAGTCCTTTATCTGCCAAATTTGAATTGCAATCTGATCTCTGTATCACAACTACTTAATGATTCAAATTTGGTTATTCAACTCACTAACAAAATTTGTGTTATACAGAACCTAAATTCGAGGAACCTGATTAGAGCGAGTGAGCAACGCGAGGGGCTGTACTTTCTCAAAGGAGTGACATCGGTACATGCTTACAAGGTAACTGATGTAGGGTCTTTTGAGCTTTGGCATAAGAGAATGGATCATCCTTCTTATAAGGTGGTAGAGTTAATTCCAGAAGCTGGTAGCATAGTTAGGAAAACTAATAAAACTTATGAAGTTTGTTTTAGAGCAAAGCAAACAAGAGAGATTTTCTTTTCTAGTGACAATAAAGCTGATGGTTGTTTTGAATTGATACATTGTGATTTGTGGGGACCTTATAGAATCCCAACTTCTTGTGGAGCAATTTACTTCTTAATAATTGTTGATGATTACTCTTGTGCTATTTGGATATATTTCCTGAATGGAAAACAAGAAGTAGCTTGTGTTCTTAAGAAATTTGTTGTGATGGTTAAACGCTAATTTGAAAAAAATATGAAATTGTCAAAAGTGATAACGGAAGTGAATTTATGTGCTTAAAAGAATATTTTGATGAACAAAGGATGTTGCATCAGACTTCCTGTGTAGGAACACCTCAACAAAATGGCCGAGTGGAAAGAAAACATCGCCATATTCTTACTGTGGCAGGAGCCTTGCGTTTCCAAGCAAATTTACCCATAGAATTTTGGGGAGAATGTGTACTTGCAACCAGGTATTTGATTAATAGGACTCCATCTATGTTATTAAATGGTAAAACCCCATATGAGATGCTCTTTGAGAAAGTACCTTCTTACAAACATGTTCGGGTTTTTGGTTGTTTGTGCTATGCGCATAATCTGAATCAGGACAAAGATAAATTTGGTAGTAGAAGTCGTAGGTGTGTTTTTGTTGGGTATCCATTTGAAAAGAAGGGATGGAGATTGTATGATTTGGAAACTAAAGAATACTTTGTATCAAAAGATGTGGTATTCGCTGAAACAGAATTTCCATATGCAAATGAGAAAACAATGGGTGATGAACTCATTAAAAATGGAGTTGAGGAGTTGGGTGATGAAGTTGATGGTTTAGAGAACAACTTGGGAAAGGAGCACGATGAAAGTGTGGGTAGAGAAAGTGAGGTGAATCCTTAAACTGAAGAATTGATCCATGAAAACAGTGAGGGAGTGGATAGAGGTGAAGTTGTTGAAGAGCAACTAGGTAGGGGACAAAGGGCCAAGCAACTTAGTGTTCGTTTGAAGGATTATGTGACAAACGCCATCAAAACAAGCCCCTCGGTATGCTCACCTTCCCAATCTGATTCCTCAGGTACGCCTTACTCTATAGTACATTATATGGGTTATGATAAATTCTCTGCACAACACCAATGTTTTTTGGCAGCCATTGCTACAGGACATGAACCAAGCTCTTATGCAGAAGCAGTTAAGGATGAACGGTAGAGAGCGGCTATGAGAAAAGAAATACAAGCTTTGCAGGATAATGGTACATGGACAGTTGAAAATCTGCCATTTAGGAAGAAAGCAATAGAAAGCAAGTGGGCATACAAAATCAAATACAATTCTGATGGAAGTGTTGAACGATACAAGGCGCGGTTAGTGATATTGGGAAATAATAAAGTTGAAGGCATAGATTATCAGGAGACTTTTTCTCCTACAGCAAAAATGGTTACTATGCGCACCTTTCTTGCCGTTGCGGCTGCAAAGAATTGGAAACTCCATCAGATAGATGTCCAAAATGCTTTCTTACACGGTGATTTGGAGGAAGAGGTTTACATGAAGATGCCACCTAAATTTGCTTCTCAATCACCAGGGAAGGTTTGTAAACTCCAAAAATCTCTATACGGTTTGCGGCAAGCACCTAGATGTTGGTTTGCGAAATTGGCTGCATCTTTGAAAGCTTATGAATTTCAGCAATCATATTTAGATTACTCTTTGTTCACTTTTCGAGCTGGGACTGTTCAATTTAATGTGCTTATTTATATGGATGACCTTATTATCTCCAGCAATGATGTTTTTGCTGTACAAAAATTCAAAAACTATTTGAGTCGTTGCTTTCATATGAAAGACTTGAGGAAGCTGAAATTTTTCTTAGGGATTGAAGTAGCCAGAAACTCGAATGGTATTTTCTTGTGTCAACGTAAGTATACGTTGGATGTAATTTCAGAAGTTGGATTACTGGGTTGCAAGCCGGCTAAAACTCTTTTTGAACAAAATCACAAGCTGGCCCTTATCGAGAGTGATGATGTGGATGACCCTGCTCAGTATAGGCGTCTGGTGGGACGGCTTATTTATCTAACAATAACTCGGCCCGAGTTGTCTTATTGTGTGCATATTCTTGCTCAGTCCGTGCAACAACCGAAGAAAGCTCATTGGGAGGCAGCTGTTAGATTTGTGCATTATTTGAAAGGAAATCCAGGTCAGGGTATACTACTGCATGCCAATTGTGATCTCAAATTGTCTGCTTACTGTGATTCTGATTGGACTAGCTATCCTTTGACGAGACGGTCTTTGACCAGTTATTTTGTTCTTTTGGGTGAATCCCCTATCTCGCGGAAGACTAAAAAGCAATAGACAGTGTCTCGCTCATCCGCTGAAGCTGAATATCGGTCTATGAGTACTACAACTTGTGAACTTAAATGGTTAAAAGGATTATTGAATTCTCTTGGTGTGGCGCATACTGAACCTATGAATTTGTATTGTGATAGTCGAGCGACTCGCATATAGTCGCTAATCGCTCTATTATGAACGTACCAAGCTTATTGAAGTGGACTGTCATTTTATCCATGATGAGATATTGAATGGTAACATTCGAACAGATTATATACGTAGTTCAATGCAACCTGCAGATATCTTCACAAAGGCATTGGGAAAAGATTAGTTTGACTTTCTTCTTCGTAAGTTGGGCATTCGAAATCTCCATGCTCCAACTTGAGGGGTATTGGAAAGGCAGCTGTTAGTTGCCACTTATTTTGCATTTATTTAGGGCATTTGTTTAGGAATTTTTGTGTACATATCTATTCTTACCTTTTGTTGTATAATTCTGATACAATTTTGGTAGTTTAGTTTGATTAAGAACCTATTTGTTAGCTGTAATTTTTTATATATATATTTGATTTCTGGAGCAATAAACATCAGAATTCTTATTCCAAAATTTCTTAGTTCTTTTACAATTCCCAACATTATTGATGGAGTTAGCTTCTCATTAGCAAATATGGGGGAAGTATAGGTCTTCTCTTTCTCATCTCAGGAATGTGCATCATTGAAGGACTTCTATTTGTCTATTCAGTTTTGAGTACTAGTGGGTTTGGAATTATTCTATCATGCAACTTTATTTAGTTCATTTCTTCATGGACTGAGACCGTCAAGTAAGACTGATAATTTTTTACAGGATTGAAGATAATTATAGGATTCTAATAGGTTAGTACTCTAATAGCTCGGCATTTGTTTTATTCAATGAAGATCTTTTCTTTTCTTGTAAATTCTAAAATTTTCCTATAGTTTGGCATATATAGTACGTCAGCCACTGATGACACGTGGAAAGTCCAATAAGCGAAAGATTACTTATGCTATCCTTGACTATAAAATTCAAATACTAATAATAATAATAATAATAAAAGAAATAAGCATATATTTCTTCATGAAGCCCCATGAAGCAAGGATGGAAATTACCTTCATCCCAAAATAGAAAAATCATACTATGAAACTGATGTATGTATTATAATTTGGCCAAATAAAAATTCTCCAAAACAGGAGGAAAACATATTCTTTTCTTAGCTTGTTATGTTTTTGTTACGCACGAATGCTAGAGCTTGCTAGAGTTTTTTTTTTTATAATTATACTATTGCACTCATTTCATATATGTATTTTAAAGCAGCTTTGCATTCATTTTGCCCTTACAATTAAATACTTGTTATGTTTTTAGCTTATTTATTAATTTTGATTATTTTATATTTGATTTTCGTAATTTTGATATTTTTAATAGGTTTTGTGGTAAATTGAAGGTTAATGATACATTAGGAAATGTTTTGAAAAAATTTGAAGCCTTTAAGCATAGAAAATAGTTGAAGAAATTAAAATTTGAAAAATTAAGTTGGTTAAAATTTGCTTGAGATCTTGCTTAAGATGTTGCTTGGGGTATGTCACATTGTTTAGCCTATGATCTGGGGTAAGTTGCAAGTCAAGTGCAGCTTAATTCCAACATATTCAGAGTTTTCAACACTAAACTTACCAAAATTTACATGAGAAGCTGCTTGAGATCCTGCTTAGGGTATACGGCAGTGCTTAAGGTGCGGCTTGGGTCAAGCTGAAAGTCAAATATAAGCGAAAAAAACTCATTACAACACAAGCCTATTGAGATTTGTTGAAGCTACTGGTTACCCTATGCAGACAGGCTATGAAGAACCCGAAATTTACTTAAGATGTTGATTAGGGTAAGCAATATTATCAGCAGGCAACCCGAAATATGAAAAGTTTTGCTAACTTAGAAATTTTTATACGTTATCTCCTATTCATTCATTGGCTCCTATCCATTTTTATACTTACTGTCACACCTTACCCCTCTGTAAGGTATAACATGATCCCGTAGAATACCAAATGAACTACCGAACTTCACCTACCGATAACTCATTAGGTACCCTATAAGGGATTTTAATATAATTTTCTTATCTTTGACAAGTGGTGAGCATTTTCTAGTAAGTACTTAAAACATTGTAATTAAGTTGAAAGCTAGTTGGAAATTTTGACCCATTTTATTTTTCCGCAAATTTTATAAAAATTTTGACAGAGTTTCCTCTGTATTTTGAGAAAACAGTTCTTCAAATACCTGGAAAAAGCACTTCTAAAAGTTTTTCTCAACCACTACTTCGGTTTCGCAATCAAACTCAATTAATTTGATCAATTCCACAATCGTTTCAATCAATTTCTCAAGTTCAAAATTCAATAATCCTCAAGGTACAGTCAATCAATTTCATACATTGATATTTCTTTAAGGATAAACAATTTATATATACATCATACAAAAATTTACATTAAGAAAATCCAAACTAAAATTTATTACGAATTTTATACAGATTTTGTACAAGCTGCTCAAGACCCATTTTAACATGTCCATACATTTCTGTGCATTACATATATCAAAATAAATATTTACAATCAGGGTATAAATTATACCCGGTGACTTCAAGCTGATAGCTCTTCACACCTCAGCAGCTTAGTCTGCTGCTCCTCTAGTCTCTGTATCTGCGACAGCAATAGAAGCTATCGCTGAGTACTAGGACTCAGTGGTGCACAACATACTAAAATAATCTTTATGCAAAACTTAAATCACATTTATTCAAAAATTTGGCTGAACATAAGAAGTAAGTACAAATTATGCATTATGAGATTTTAAATGCAAACTAAGTTCATTTCAAAGTATCAAAACACATTTCATAAAACCCACAGTTAGATCACGCTATTCGAAACAAATAGAATCTCAATAGCCAGAGGCTAAAGAGAAATCGCATGAATCTCAATAGCCAGAGGCTAAAGAGAAATCATATCACAAGGCTAGCTAGCTCAAATATATGGATATCCATTCACATCCTCTTCTACTAGCACACCTCAACACTTCTCCAGAGAAGGAATCAAAATTTGAAACTAATTACCCCCACTAGTCGTGCTAGTGAGGTGTTCAAATATGTGGTCATGACACTGTGGTTTCAAAACTTATCTTAACAATTTGTTAAACATTGTCTTTTCAAATATACATAATAACTTTCAACAATTTAGATCAAACATCATAAGAATGCCATAATCCAATATTTCATATTATTCAAAACGATATGCAAAAGATGATTATAAAAGTATATGTTGTGCACAAACCTCAAACGAGTCGGCTGATGGCCTAAACTCGACTCCTCGGGTTCTGTCCCGGTATTCTTTTCCACTGAAACACGAAATTTTCCAATGTTTCAGTACTAAAACTTAAAATAAATCCAAAATAAACTTAACTTCACATTTACCTAGCTCTAACGTGTTAAATTCGACGTTTTCGAAATTTTTGTGTTTCGGGTTACTATTCACTGCACTATTCAAGTCAAATTATTGACTTTCTAAGGCTTAATAGGTATGGGAACTCCAACTTCACCCACATACCACATTTTGGTCACCAAACTTGTTGGTTTTGGTCATTTGTTTAAAGCTTAGGTCATTTTGGCAAAATTGCCAATTTTCGGTTTTGGTTCTCCGAAGTTGCACTATTCCACTGGTCGATCTACTGTTAGAATTTAACAAAACTTCCTTCATAGAAAATGTTCCTTATTGTCTTAAGTGTATTCTCATTTTTGGATCACCTCAATCGGAGTTTTGTAGCTCAAGTTATGGCCAAAATAAGTTTACTGTTTACGTGCACTGTTTATGCTGCAATTTTGGGTTCTGGCAGATTTTGATCCAACTTTGGTCAATAATTTGATCAAGTTAAGTTCATAATTTGGTCTCACTTTCTTCATATGAAATGTTCTACTATGTCTTAGGTTTCCATCGGTTCAAGAATCGCCTAAATCCGAGTTTTCTAGAGAGAGTTATAGCTATCCAAACATTACTGCCCAAATGAAAATCTGCAGAGTTGCAGGTTTGATAACTTAATTTTGCTCAATAATTTGAATGGGTTAATGGCATAATTTGGGGTGATGTTCTTCATGAAATTTTTAGATCTATATGCCCTCTAACCCCTGGCCAAATTTCAGGTCAATTTGACCTGTCTAACTCGAGTTATGACCAAATGAACAGTTACTGTTCATTTGGTCAGTTTAGTGCAGTGGCAGCCTGCTATCATTTCACTTTGGTCAATTGTTTCACCAAGTTTTGGTCAGTTTTTGGCCATGGTTCCTTAATGAAAATTGTGCTATTTTATGTCTATTTTCATCTCCAATTGGTGGCATATCAATTGGGCTTGTAAAATTTGAGTTTTGATCCTTCAAAGTGGGTTTGGTCATGCTGCCAGCAGCATGACCATTGGACCTACGAATTTAGTTTAGTTTTCTATCATTCCCACACAAGTTATTTGGTCATAATTGACCATTATTTCACTTCACAATAGGTCCAACATGCCATTTATGCATTTCTCCAAAATTTGCCTCAAAACCCTAGGTCTTCAAACCCTAATTACACTAAAATGTTGCATTTAGCTAAATTCAAAACTTTAAACTATAATCAATCAACTAATTAAGACTTTTAAACTCCTTCTATCTCATTTAATTCATGCAATTCATACTCCCTTCAACTAGGTCAAAATTTCAGTTTAGTCCTTCTTCCATGTTTGTTTCATTTAAATCAAGTTCTAAACTCACTTTCAACCATCACATATGCATTTGAATGGATAAATAAAGAGTTTGATATGCTAACCTCACTTAAAGCTTCAAATCACTATCTTTAACTCCTCTTTCTTCTTGAAATCCTTCTTCTCAAGTTGTAATAACAAGCTTTAGTGAAGTTTTTTGGGGATTTATGTTGATTGGGTGGAGCAAATTAAGCTTAAATGTAAGCTTAATGAAGGATTTTTCATGGGAGCTAAGAGGAAGAAAATGGGGAGGCAAGATTGGAAGGAAGAAGACCTTTTTGTTTCTTTTTTTTTTCTTTTCCTTTATACGTTTTTTTGCTTATGGAAGACCACTAAATTCAAATTAATTAATTCAATTTATTAATTTAGTTATGACATCATGCATGATGTCATAACTTTTGACTTTTTTCATTTTCATCTCTTTTTTTTTTTCTATTAGTTCTTTAATTTAATTCTCGATTCCGAAATTTTCTTTTCTCCGATTTTATTTGACAGTTAGGTCAGGAGTCAGCTCTCGGGGTCAATTGACCAAATCGCCCCTCGCCGGTTCATCCCGGTTTGCAAATAATCCAATATTTCTTCCGGTTTCCTGACCTAATTATTTGACTGACTTAACAGTTCTTTTTCGTGATTTTCTCTTTTCCACTGTGTTCATAAGGGTCCTAAGGACCGCAGCGTCACTTTTTACGGTTCGAAATTTGAGTTTAAAATGACTTCGCATGCTCTCGAGAGGTTACCCATCGCTGTGACTCTCGGCTCGTTTAACTTCTTATGTTCTGTTTTTCTTGTTTATACTTAACTAATTGAACATTACTAATTATTTGTGTTTATGGCTTCTCTAATTGTCTTAAGTGTGGTTCTAATCCCCTTAATTATCCGGACCGACACCGGTCACCGGAACAGTGAAATCTACCAGGCTATACAAATAGGGGTGTTACAATTCTACCCCCCTTAAATAAATTTCGCCTCGAAATTTTACCTGGTATCAATCTCTGAACAGCTGTGGGTGCTGTCTCCTCATGTTCTCTTCTCGTTCCCAAGTAGCCTCCTGGCCCGAATGATGGTTCCACAGCACTTTTATCAATGGTATCTGCTTATTCCGTAGCTGCTTCACCTCATAAGCCAGAATCTTTATGGGTTCTTCTTCATATGTGAGGTCTGGGTTCACTTCAATTTCCTCTACTGGTAGTACATGAGATGGGTCTGATCGATACCTCCTCAACATGGATACATGGAAGACATTATGTATCTTTTCCAACTCTGGAGGTAGTGCCAACCGATATGCCAAAGGACCCACTCTTTTCAGAACCTCGTATGGCCCAATGAAGCGAGGACTCAGTTTCCCCTTTCTGCCGAATCTCATAATTCTCTTTCAAGGAGAAACTTTGAGGAAAACTTTCTCACCCACTGCATACTCAATATCCCTTCTCTTCAGATCAATGTAGGACTTCTGACGATCTGATGCAGTCTTAAGTCGATCTCGAATCACCCTGATTTTCTCTTCAGTTTGTTGAACAATTTCGGGTCCAATCATTTTTCTTTCACCCACGTCATCCCAACACAACGGTTCTACATTTTCGCCATACAAAGCTTCATATGGAGGCATCCCAATGCTTGATTGGTAGCTGTTGTTGTAAGCAAACTCAATCAAAGGCAAATGTGTGTCCCAACTGCCCTCAAACTCAATCACACAAGCCCGTAACATGTCCTACAAGATCTGAATTACCCTCTCGGTCGCCATCCATGCGTGAGTGGAATGCAAGAGAAGTTCAATCTAGTTCCTAGGGCTTTCAAGACTACCCTGAATCTAGAAGTGAACCTAGGATCTCTGTCGACACGATGGATACCGCACTCCATGCGCCTCACAATCTCATCGATGTATAACTTGGCCAATCTTTCTAAATCGTAGTCCATCCGATCGCGTAAAATGAGCAGATTTAGTCGATCACAATAATGACCCAAACTGCATTATGACTCTTCTGTGTCCTCGGAAGTCCCATCACACAATCCATCATTATTCTCTCCCATTTCCATTCCTGTACTTGTAGTGGATGTAACAGCCCAGTGTGTACTTGATGCTCTGCCTTTACTTGCTGACAAGTTAGGCATTTGGATACAAATTCTGCCACATTCCTTTTCATACCCATCCACCAGTAATGCTCCTTTAGCCCTCTATACATTTTTGTGCCACCAGGGTGCATGGCAAAAGGAGACTCATGTGCTTCCTTCAAAATGATCTGCCTCGAATCAACATCATTAGGAACACACATTCTGCCCTGGTGTAGCAATAGACCATCATCTCTGATTGAGAATTCTAGTTTCTTGCCCTGTCGGACTTCTTCCATCAGCTTCTGATATTTCTGATCATTCTGAGCAGCCATTCTAATCTGATCAATCAACACTGGCTGTACATGCCATGCAACTGCTGTCTGCCCATTATCATTAATCTCTAAACTGGCATGTAATGATCTCAACTCATGTACCAAAGACAAAGGAGTAACCCGTAGACTTGCCATAGTCTTGCGACTTAAGGCGTCAGCCACTATATTAGCTTTCCCTGGCTGATAGTCTATCAGACAATCGTAGTCTTTTATCAACTCTAACCATCTCCTCTGTCTCAAATTCAGCTCTTTTTGGGTGCCCAAATACTTCAAACTCTTATGATCTGTGTAGATGTAACACTTTTCCCCATATAAATAATGCCTCCAGATCTTAAGAGCGAACACAATGGCTGCAAGCTCCAAGTCATGTGTCGGATAATTCGTCTCATGCGGTTTCAGCTGGCGTGATGCATAGGCAATGACATTTTGATCTTGCATCAACACACAACCTAACCCATTATGATAAGCATCGCTGTAAACTGTATATTCTTTACCCGGTATAGGTAAAGTCAGGACTGAAGCTTCAGTCAAACATCTCTTCAATTCATCAAAGCTTTGCTGGCATTTATCCATCCATTGAAATTTTACATCTTTTCTAAGTAGCTTGGTCAATGGAGATGCCAACATGGAGAATCCCTTCACAAATCTACGGTAGTATCCAGCTAAACCTAGAAAACTACGAATTTCTGTGACATTTCTGGGTGGCCTCCAATTAAGGACAGCTTCAATCTTGCTTAGATCTACCTTAATGCCCTCTTCTGATACTACATGCCCCAAAAAGGATATCTCCTTCAGCCAAAATTCACACTTCGACAATTTGGCATATAGCTGTTTCTCCCTCAAAGTCTGCAGTACAATCCGCAGATGTCTATCATGCTCTTCTGCATTCCTCGAGTAGACCAATATATCATCAATGAATACCACCACAAATTGGTCGAGGTATGGTCTGAAGATAGTGTTCATCAGATCCATAAAAGCAGCCGGAGCATTAGTTAACCCAAATGGCATGACCAAGAACTCATAATGGCCATAGCGGGTTCTGAAGGCAATTTTAGAAATACTCTGCTCTTGTACTTTCAGCTGATAATAACCTGATCTCAGGTCAATTTTGAGAACACCGCACCTCAACTGATCAAACAAGTCATCAATGCGGGGCAATGGATATCTATTCTTTATTATCACCTTATTCAACTGCCGATAATCAATACACAAGCGGAGAGTGCCATCTTTCTTCTTTACAAGCAACACTGGCGCTCCCCAAGGTGACACACTAGGGCAGATAAAGCCCTTGTCAAGCAATTCTTGCAACTGCATTTTCAATTCTTTCAATTCTGCAGGTGCCATTCTATATGGCGTTATGGAGATTGGGTCCACACCAGGCATAACATTAATCTCAAATTACACTTCTCTTCTCGAGGTAATCTCGCGCTTCATTAGGAAATTCATCCGGAAAGTCTCATACGGTAGGGTTGTCCCTTAGTGCTGGTCTCCCCACTTGGGTGTCTATCACATGTGCCAAGTATGCTTCACACCCCTTTCTGATCATTCTTCCGCTAGTGCACTAAATGATGTTTGATGGCGATAAATGCCTCTCCCAGATATTACCACATCACCATACAAAGGGAGACCAAAAGTGACTGCTTTCGCCATACCAATCATGGCGTGATGCCCGCTAACCAATCCATGCCCAAGATGATATCATACTCTCAAGGGCATTTCAATCAAGTCTGTAGGAAAACATGTCCTTGGATCACCAAAGGACAGCTCTATAGATTCTGTTGACCGGACCTCTTGTCCTAACGGACTAGTTACTAGCACTTCAAAACCCATTTGCACACATGGAACAAAAAGTGAACCGACTATGCTAGCACTAACATATGAATGAGTTGAACCGGATCAAACAACACAAATACATCTTGACCAGAGATAGAGAATGTACCACTACCACATCAAGTCTCAGCCTCTTCTCGCTGTCTCATCGTGTAGACTCAGGCTGACGCACTTCCTTGTGCAGATCGACCAATCGTACTCGATCGCTGAAGCGGTGCCTCTACCTCGCCTCTTCCTCCGCCAAATGATCGTGAACCTCCGGGAGCAGGACTGCGAATAGATCCTCGGCAGTAGGAGCCGACCATATCTCTGAGCACTAGTACGCTTTTTAGCTATATGGCCCTTGCCTCCACAGCTAAAACAGCTCCAGTGGCCCAATAGCATTCCCCATGAATCTTACCACAAGTCTCACAGGGCGGCAATGTGAACCTCGCTGATCACGACTGCACCTAGGGGTCTCTGGCCAGAAAATCTACCTCTACCAAACCTTCCACCTCGACCCCTGCTGGGTCCACTAAACTTCTTTTTCTTTCCAGAGGTAGCACCAGAACTCTGTTCAACTGATTTTTCCCCCTTGTCTTTTTCTAATTTCTCGGCTTTTTCCTTCACTGGGTTTGCTTCTGCTTCAACTCTCTCCAGTTCAAGTGCTTGAGACATAAGCTTTGAGAAGTTGCTGTGTCGAAATCCCACAACTTGCATCCTTATGCTGGGCTTCAAACCCGTTTCAAATCTCTTGCACCTTACCTTGCTGGTAGTAAGGAGACTCCCAGCATAATGACTCAGGCGGGAGAACTCCCTCTCATACTCCTCCACTGATCGGTTCCCTTGTTTTAAACTCAAAAATTCTTGCAATTTCTGATCAACATATGCATCTGGGATATATTTCTGTCTGAACTGATGAAGTCATCCTGTGTCAAGATCGGTGGTTCAACCAAATAAGTGGGGATGGTCTTCCACCATACGCATCCTGCAGAGCGACACGAGTATTCAAACTTCACTTATCTTGGCAAAGCAATTTCTTAAACACTGGCCCATTCTTTCAAGCCATTGCTCGCCTCTAAAGGGTCCATCTGACTTTAAATTCGCAGCCCCATACTTCGTAATTTATCATATTGTCCGGCCGAGGCGTGGTTGTGCCATGTGGTTGGGGTGGACCTTGAGCAGCATACCCGACCATTTGTTGAAACATCGCACCATCTGCGACCAGCAGTGGAATCATGCATTTGTGGGGTCACGACCCACTAACATTCTGCAAAGCTGGGGCTTCCCCTTGTGCCTCAGCTTCAACAAACTGCTCAACTGAGCGATCCCCTTCTTCCATAACAGTCTGGAGTAGGGTATCTCCTGAACAAGTAACACAAGGAGATTTCCCTCCGTTAGTTCATATTCATGATGTAATGCACTGTATGTAACAATTATGGACATTGAGCAGTTGTACTTAACAAGAAAGACACAAATTTATATGTTAAAATATACTTCAAAAATTTGCTCTGATACCACTAAAACATGTTATACCTTACCCTTAAAACAATTTTCTTATCTTTGACAAGTGGTGAGCATTTTCTAGTAAGTACTTAAAACATTGTAATTAAGTTGAAAGCTAGTTGGAAATTTTGACCCATTTTATTTTTTCGTAAATTTTATAAAAATTTTGATAGAGTTTCCTCTGTATTTTGAGAAAACAGTTCTCCAAATACCTGGAAAAAGCACTTCTAAAAGTTTTTCTCAACCACTACTTCGGTTTCACAATCAAACTCAATTAATTTGATTAATTCCACAATCGTTTCAATCAATTTCTCAAGTTCAAAATTCAATAATCCTCAAGGTACAGTCAATCAATTTCATACATTGATATTTCTTTAAGGATAAACAATTTATATATACATCATATAAAAATTTACATTAAGAAAATCCAAACTAAAATTTATTACGAATTTTATACAGATTTTGTACAAGCTGCTCAAGACCCATTTTAACATGTCCATACATTTCTGTGCATTACATATATCAAAATAAATATTTACAATCAGGGTATAAATTATACCCGTGACTTCAAGCCGATAGCTCTTCACACCTCAAAGAAATTAGTCTGCTCCTCTAGTCTCTGCAGACAAAGAATAGAAGCTATCGCTGAGTACTAGGACTCAGTGGTGCACAACATACTAAAATAATCTTTATGCAAAACTTAAATCACATTTATTCAAAAATTTGGCTGAACATAAGAAGTAAGTACAAATTATGCATTATGAGATTTTAAATGCAAACTAAGTTCATTTCAAAGTATCAAAACACATTTCATAAAACCCACAGTTAGATCACGCTATTCGAAACAAATAGAATCTCAATAGCCAGAGGCTAAAGAGAAATCGCATGAATCTCAATAGCCAGAGGCTAAAGAGAAATCATATCACAAGGCTAGCTAGCTCAAATATATGGATATCCATTCACATCCTCTTCTACTAGCACACCTCAACACTTCTCCAGAGAAGGAATCAAAATTTGAAACTAATTACCCCCACTAGTCGTGCTAGTGAGGTGTTCAAATATGTGGTCATGACACTGTGGTTTCAAAACTTATCTTAACAATTTGTTAAACATTGTCTTTTCAAATATACATAATAACTTTCAACAATTTAGATCAAACATCATAAGAATGCCATAATCCAATATTTCATATTATTCAAAACGATATGCAAAAGATGATTATAAAAGTATATGTTGTGCACAAACCTCAAACGAGTCGCCTGTTGGCCTTGACTCGACTCCTCGGGTTCTGTCCCGGTATTCTTTTCCACTGAAACACGAAATTTTCCAATGTTTCAGTACTAAAACTTAAAATAAATCCAAAATAAACTTAACTTCACATTTACCTAGCTCTAACGTGTTAAATTCGACGTTTTCGAAATTTTTGTGTTTCGGTTACTATTCATCGCACTATTCAAGTCAAATTATTGACTTTCTAAGGCTTAATAGGTATGGGAACTCCAACTTCACCCACATACCACATTTTGGTCACCAAACTTGTTGGTTTTGGTCATTTGTTTAAAGCTTAGGTCATTTTGGCAAAATTGCCAATTTTCGGTTTTGGTTCTCCGAAGTTGCACTATTCCACTGGTCGATCTACTGTTAGAATTTAACAAAACTTCCTTCATAGAAAATGTTCCTTATTGTCTTAAGTGTATTCTCATTTTTGGATCACCTCAATCGGAGTTTTGTAGCTCAAGTTATGGCCAAAATAAGTTTACTGTTTACGCAATCGCTTATGCTGCAATTTTGGGTTCTGGCAGATTTTGATCCAACTTTGGTCAATAATTTGATCAAGTTAAGTTCATAATTTGGTCTCACTTTCTTCATATGAAATGTTCTACTATGTCTTAGGTTTCCATCGGTTCAAGAATCGCCTAAATCCGAGTTTTCTAGAGAGAGTTATAGCTATCCAAACATTACTGCCCAAATGAAAATCTGCAGAGTTGCAGGTTTGATAACTTAATTTTGCTCAATAATTTGAATGGGTTAATGGCATAATTTGGGGTGATGTTCTTCATGAAATTTTTAGATCTATATGCCCTCTAACCCCTGGCCAAATTTCAGGTCAATTTGACCTGTCTAACTCGAGTTATGACCAAATGAACAGTTACTGTTCATTTGGTCAGTTTAGTGCAGTGGCAGCCTGCTATCATTTCACTTTGGTCAATTGTTTCACCAAGTTTTGGTCAGTTTTTGGCCATGGTTCCTTAATGAAAATTGTGCTATTTTATGTCTATTTTCATCTCCAATTGGTGGCATATCAATTGGGCTTGTAAAATTTGAGTTTTGATCCTTCAAAGTGGGTTTGGTCATGCTGCCAGCATGAACATTGGACCTACGAATTTAGTTTAGTTTTCTATCATTCCCACACAAGTTATTTGGTCATAATTGACCATTATTTCACTTCACAATAGGTCCAACATGCCATTTATGCATTTCTCCAAAATTTGCCTCAAAACCCTAGGTCTTCAAACCCTAATTACACTAAAATGTTGCATTTAGCTAAATTCAAAACTTTAAACTATAATCAATCAACTAATTAAGACTTTTAAACTCCTTCTATCTCATTTAATTCATGCAATTCATACTCCCTTCAACTAGGTCAAAATTTCAGTTTAGTCCTTCTTCCATGTTTGTTTCATTTAAATCAAGTTCTAAACTCACTTTCAACCATCACATATGCATTTGAATGGATAAATAAAGAGTTTGATATGCTAACCTCACTTAAAGCTTCAAATCACTATCTTTAACTCCTCTTTCTTCTTGAAATCCTTCTTCTCAAGTTGTAATAACAAGCTTCAGTGAAGTTTTTGGGGATTTATGTTGATTGGTGGAGCAAATTAAGCTTAAATGTAAGCTTAATGAAGGATTTTTCATGGGAGCTAAGAGGAAGAAAATGGGGAGGCAAGATTGGAAGGAAGAAGACCTTTTGTTTCTTTTTTTCTTTTCCTTTATACGCTTTTTTGCTTATGGAAGACCACTAAATTCAAATTAATTAATTCAATTTATTAATTTAGTTATGACATCATGCATGATGTCATAACTTTTGACTTTTTCATTTTCATCTCTTTTTTTCTATTAGTTCTTTAATTTAATTCTCGATTCAAATTTTCTTTTCTCCGATTTTATTTGACATTAGGTCAGAGTCACTCTCGGTCAATTGACCAAATCGCCTCGCGGCTCATCCCGGTTTGCAAATAATCCAATATTTCTTCCGGTTTCGACCTAATTATTTGACTGACTTATGATTCTTTTCGTGATTTTCTCTTTTCCACCGTGTTCATAAGGATACTAAGGACCGCAGTCACTTTTACGGTTCAAATTTGAGTTTAAAATGACTTCGATGCGTTCGAGGAGGTTACCCATCGCTGTGACTCTCGGCTCGTTTAACTTCTTATGTTCTGTTTTTCTTGTTTATACTTAACTAATTGAACATTACTAATTATTTGTGTTTATGACTTCTCTAATTGTCTTAAGTGTGGTTCTAATCCCCTTAATTATCCGGACCGACACCGGTCACCGGAACAGTGAAATCTACCAGGCTATACAAATAGGGGTGTTACACTTACTTTAGGGCAACTTTTGAAACTATATAAAAGCATTATTTTCTAGTTTTTACCCTAAAAAGTAAGAAGGAAAGAAAATTACAAAAATAGAAAAGAGGAGAAACGCCATTAATTCTGGACAAAGGAGCTGCTGCCACCATTTTTGAAAGCTCTAAATTTCAGAGATTTTGAGTTTTTCTACTTGAATTTTTCTATTTTTAGTCTCTTATTATGTTTTTCTTTGTTTTTTCATCATTTACTCTTATAAATATCAATATGAGTTAGTAGAATCTTTAGATTACAAAGTTTAAAAACATGTTTTAGATTAATTTGTGAATTTGGATTGGTTTATTCCAAATTTTATAAAAATATGAGTTTTGATTCTTTTCTTGTGTGCATGTTTTACTTGTTTAATGTTGATACCCATTGGGTATTGTCTTAATCTTTGATTGAAGGACTAAAAGGTAAAAATCATTGATAGATAATCAAGAATTAAAACTTAAAATCATCTAGACTTAGAAATAAACTAAGGATTTAAGAGGATTTATTGATTGGTTATAAAATTTAATGGGTTTTAAATTAATCAAATATCGTACGAAAGTATGTTTAATTTTCGTAAAATACACTTTGATTTGCTTGAAAAAGATATCAAAGGATTTTAAAATTAATCACCTTCAAACTCTATTTTCTCTTAAAATTGAATGAATCAAGACAAATCCCAATTAATTTATGCAAAAATCCAAACTTTAGAATCATTTTTACTATAATTAGTCTTTGATTTAAATTGCCTATTATTAATTTAGTTTAATTGCATCTAGATTAAGAAATTATTTGCTTTGCTTTTTCCTTTTTTTTGTCTAGAATTATCAATTTCATCAAATTTATTTATATTTACATTTTACTTTTATTAACCATTAACCCAAATAATCGCTTCATTCATAATTTGGTAATTAAACGCAAATCCTCTTGGAAAACGATACTTGACTTATCACTTTATTACTTCATACGGCTCATATACTTATGAAAAACCAACATCATCTACTAGCATATAACACTTATTCTTTCATTATATTATTAAGTACTAGCTTTTTTTTTCGATAAATTATATTTTTATTGATATTAAATCCAGGAAAAACTTAACAAAATAAGCCAATCTAAAATTACAGTGATCATCTCATATAATTCAACCTATGGCTTATAATGTTAAGTGAAAAAACCTGGAGAATACACAAAAACACAAGACCTCAACTGCAAAGACACACTAGGAATTAACAACCTGCATGACCCATGAAAGGGACAACCTGAGACTAAAATACAACCAGACGCCAATAATAATATGAAGCAGACCATCTAATATCCTTTCCTAGAGTACTAGCTTTATGTTAAAAAAAAAATTGATAATTTACAACCAAGTCCTTAAAATATAGCAAAACCCACATATTAATCTCTAGTTTATTTTTAAGTAACAATTTGGTCCTTAAGTTTAAATTCCGTTAACAATTAGTCTCTACCATTAATTACTTTTTAATTTGAAACAATTTAATCCCTCAAGTTTTGTTTTATTAGCAAAATATATGTAAATTTTATATTCAAGTAATTATTTATTTATATTTAAATAATTATATAATTTTTAACAAAAAATAATTTTATATAATTATTTAAATATAAATAAATAATTATTTAAATATAAAATTTTGATATATGACCATTTCGCTAATAAAACAATACTTTAGGAACTAAATTGTTTTAAATCGAAAAGAAGTTAACAGAGTTAACAGTCAATTTAGATAACATAGAGTAATTTGTTAACGAAATTAAATTTTGAGACCAAATTGTTACTAAAAAATATACCAAGGACTAATATGTGGTTTTTGTTATATCTTAAGACTTAATTGTAAATTACAAAAAAAAAAAAAAAAAGCCATGAAAACGAGAAAAAAGAGAATAAAAGTAGTTTTGATTTATTTCCTAACCATTTGGATTTATTTAGCTTTATAGTAATTGATCATAGTATTGCTGTGTAAATCGATCTAGCTAGCTAAGAAAAAGTAGTTTTGAGCTTCTAACCCATGACAAATCATTTGCATGCTCGGCCGATATTTTGGATCTTTGATCAAGCATCCAACTGAGAGATTCAGTATTTGAGCAAGTTCATCCAGAATTTCTAGCGACGGTGATGGAAGGCGTTGATCCATAATATCTTCGAGTAGGATCTTCTCAGGCGAGTATATGATTTCTCCTGGATGCTTTCCTCCTATCACTTCCAATGCTAACACCCCAAAGCTATACACATCACATTTCTCAGTTACCTTCATGGTATAAGCAAACTCTGCCACGTGTACAATTTTATTAATTAATCAAAAGTTATTAAACAAAGAGTTTAAGTGCTTATTATAAAAAAAAAAAAACAAAGAGTGTAAGTTTCCAACTATTTCTAGATAAATTACAAGGTGTATGAACTTGTTTTATTTAAAAATTAGGGGAAAAAAAAGCTAAAAAGCATTACCTGGTGCAACATATCCATATGTGCCTGCCAATGCAGACCAATGTGATGAATCAAGATTCAAAAGCTTGGCAGTGCCAAAGTCTGATATGTGAGCTTCATATTTAGAATCTAGCAAAATGTTGTTGCTTTTTATATCTCGATGAACGATGGGTGGTGAGCACTCATGGTGCATATAGGATAGGGCACAAGCCACACCTTTAACAATATTTAACCTTTTACTCCATCCCAGTTCTTTAGCTTTTTGGTTGTTGCCTAGGATTGTTGCCAAGCTTCCGCATTCCATGTATTTGTAAACCAAAAATGAGTGATGTGCATAGGAACAGAAACCATAGAGTTTTACTATGTTTCGATGCCTTATTTGTGTTAATGCCCTTATCTCGTTCAAGAACTCTTTTTGATATGGCCTCTTACCATCACTAAGTGAGTTGAGCTTCTTCACAGCCACTATGATCCCTAATGATAACAAACTGGCTTTGTAGACATTGCCGCATCCTCCCATCCCAATGCAGCATATAGCATCGAAACTATTAGTGGCTCGTATAACCTCATCATGCATAAGTTTTCCTTCAAAACTTGATATGGAAATGAATTCCTCATCCTGCTCGTCGCGTTGCTCCGCTTTTGGATCTTCTTTTCTTTTCGGTAAGAAGAACAAAACTCCAAAGAAAGAGAGAAGCGAAAAAGCTCCAAAAAGCGGAAGGAAAATGATCAGAAACAACATTTTATGTTTACGTTTTTTTGTCAAAGATGCATTGCATAGTGGCAATCCAGGGACTTCCCCACACAATCCCTTGTTCCCCTTGAATGCTTCCATAGAAGCATTCTGAAATGCTTTGTTGGAAGGAATGGGGCCTTCCAAATCATTATAGGATATATCAATGGACAACAAACCATACATCTCTTTGAAACTATCTGGAATAGAACCAGATAGGTTATTGTGGGAGAGATTCAAAGTTTCCAAGCTTTCTAAACCGCTTAATTGTGAAGGAATCTCTCCTTTAAGAAAGTTTCGACTTAAATCCAACTCCGACAAGTGAAACAACTTCCCCAATTGAATTGGAATTTCTTGGCTAATCTCATTATTGCTCAAGTTCAAGTAGATCAGTTTAGCCAAGTTTCCAATGTTTTGTGGAATAGGTTGGTTTAGTCTATTTGCGGACAGGTCCAAAAGCTCAAGATTTGTAAACGATCCAAATTCTGAAGGTATAACATCAGAGAGCTGATTGCCACTTAAATTCACCTTCGACAAAGAAGTCAACTTCCCCAATTCCTTAGGAATCGTCCCAAACAATTGGTTGGAAGAAAGATCAAGTGATTGTAGCTGAGTAGCATTTCCAATCTCTGGTGGTACGGTACCAGTAATATTGTTGTCTGCAATCCGTAGTGTGGCCAAATTGGAACACCTTCCCCAGTTGGTTGATATTTCACCGTAGAAATTATTATGGCTTAGATCCATAAATTGAAGGTCTGGATAGACACCAAAATCCTCAGATATATTTCCAGTAAAACGATTTCCACTAAGCCCAACTCTCACCAAACTTTTGCAATCTTTAAAACTTTTGGGGATTGGGCCTTCAAGATGGTTGTCATTGACACTAATGTTCTGAAGCATTTTATTTTGGCAAATATTTGGGGGCAATGAACCAGTCAACTGATTGTTCTGCAGTTGAAGCAAAGACAACTTTGGGAGATATGCCATCTGTTTAGGAATCCGACCAGAAAGTCCATTATCACGAAGATTTAAAAATTTTAACTCACTCAAGTTACCGAAGGAAGCAGGAATAGGGCCAATAAGTTGATTCACACCCAACTCTAGATCAAGTATAGATTTCAAGTTTCCCAACTCTTTTGGAATGGAGCCGGAGAGTTGATTCTTATAAAGATGAAGAAGGGTGAGGCTTGTCAAGCCACCTAGTGACGCTGGAATTGGGCCAGAAAGATTGTTTCCGAAAAGGCTTAGCCAGTTGAGAGACTTCAAGTTTCCAATTTCTGGGGGAATAGAACCAGAAAGTTGATTTTGGTACATGAACAACTTAGTTAATTTTGTCAAGTTCCCAAAAGTGAAAGGGATAGGACCTTCGAGGCTGTTGGTATCAATGAAAAGTTCAACCAAATTAGAGAGTTTTCCCATTTCTGGTGGAATAGTACCAAAAAATTGGTTCTCATAGAGGTGCAATGCAGCCATATTAGTCAAATTACAGAGTGAAACAGGAATATGACCGCGTAAATAGTTGGTATACAAGAAAAGCTCAATTAGGGAACTTAATTGACCTATTTCTTCAGGAATTGAACCATTTAATTGATTTTCAGCAATGTGCAATTTTTCAAGATTTGTTAAGAGGCCAATTTCTGATGGGATTACCCCTGACAGCTGATTGTTTGATAAATCAAGATATCTAAGTTTGGAAAGGTGAGTGATTTCAAGTGGGATGGTACCAAAAAGCTTGTTCACGCTGAAATCAATAAATTCAAGATCATGAAAGGATGAGAAAGAAAGATTATGGAGTGTACCGTTTAAACCTGCGTTTAAGACCAAAGCAAGAAAATTGAGTTAGTGAGTCAAAAAATTATTTTAATTAATTCAAAGTAAAAATTTATGAGAAAATTATAAAAAAGTATCATATTTTCACTTATTTATTTTGTAACAAAAAAATATTTGTAGCAATGCTCGTCAGCAACTAGCGGTTTTTGGAGTAATCCCCATGAGGAACAATGGGACCAATTTCAATGCCATTAACTGACCCCAAATAAGTGACAGAAGAAACACAAAGCATCATTAAATCAGCCTAACGAGCATCGAAGGCCAATCGAAGCATAATCAGTCTAAGAAAAGACCAATCCACATGGTCATATGCTTTACTAATATCCATTTTCAAGGCAAAATTTACGCTTCATAAAATGGATGGTTTCAAGCGTAATCAACGCCTTGTCAGAAATAGAACGACCAGGCACAAACGCAGATTGAGTGGGGGAAATAATGCGAGGAAGCACGTTCTTCAATCGGTTTGCTAAAACTTTAGCAACAATCTTATATAAAACATTACATAAAGAGTTAGGACACAAATCCTTCATAGAGGTAGGAGCATCCTTTTTTGAAATAAGAACAATAATTGTATCATTTAAACTCGCAGGAAACGAACCTTGAGAAAGCAAATGCTGACAACTGCAAACAACCTCATCACCAATTAAGTGCCAAAATTTCTGGAAGAAAGCAGGATTCAACCCGAAACTCACCAGGAGTGAAAGGAGATAATAAGTAGGCATTGTCAGGATCAGAGACACGACAATCAACACAATCAAGTATCACCATATTGGGATTAGTAGCTGCAGAAAACAGGTCATTAAAATAAGAAGCAATAAGAGAAGCCAAACAGTCAGGATCCTCGTGCCAATGCCCATCATCAGATAGAAGAGAATGGATTCTATTCGCCCTTTTGCGTGAAGAAGCAAAACTATGAAAAGATCGCGTATTCCGATCACCACTCTTTAATCAGTGAAGCTTGGAACGCTGCTTCCGATAAAGTTCTTCCTGAGAAAGTAAAGTATTCTATCTATGTTTCAGATCGGGCATATGATTCTCAGTGACAGAGAAAGGCATTTGACAACACTGATGCATTTGATGAAGCAAAGCCTGGATACGATGTTTAAACCTGCCTGCTATAGCACAACCCCAATTGTGCAAAGACTGACAATAAGAAGCGAGTTTAGGCAGTAAATATAAAGAAGCAGAAACAACATCATCTAAGTCTGGTTCGAAGAACGAGGGGTTTTCAAATTTGAATCTGCGAAGCCCAACTAAGAAAGACGAAGCTGAGATGTCCAAAAGAATAGGTGAATGATTCGACACTAGTTCAATCAAATTTAATAAATGAGATGCAGGAAAAAGATTAATCCAGTTAGGAGAAGCTAGTGCACAGTCTAGTTTCTCCTCCACAAAATGAGATGTGCCCCGACCCCTTTCCCAAGTGAAAGGATGGCCATACAGTGGAAGATCAACAAGGTTACAAGCGTCCACTGTGTTACGAAAACCATCTAATAAAGCAAGCAGATGGGGAAGCCCACCATGCTTGTCCTTAGAGCTTAACAAATCATTGAAGTCGCCCAAACAAACCCAGAGAAGATCAGACAAAGCGGCCAGTTAACGAAGGAGAGACCAAGAAAAGTGACGACTCCGTCGGTCTGGATATCCGTAAAAGCCAGTCAAATACCAATGGGAACCAGAATCGCTAGTAATGACCATATCAATAAAGTTATGAGAATAAGCACAAACAGAAACAGAGTTAGGAACACGCCATAGAACCATGGAGCCGTTATGTTTTACAGGAATCTTCAACTATTATTATCGATATGACCGTTGTTTAACGGCAAAAAGAAATTGAGGGTGTAACTGTTATTAAGGCCTTTACGTAATGGGTAACGGTCGTAACGGCGAGGGCATTTTTTTTTTTACTCCATGAATTTTACAAAATTTTTAAGAAAAATTTGCTTAGCGCCAAAACGATTACAGGCCCGTTCCGTTACCCACTACCACTACTACTACCACCGCCATTTAAAACCATGCATAGTACAGCCAAACCCCTTCCTCTACCAAATCTGTCCACAGCAAAACAAGCAGCAAAATGAAACCGAACACGCAACTCTTCAATACGCAAACTATTAACAAGAGTTTCCATTAAAAACACAACCAATGGCTTATTAGTATTTACAAGCTCTTAAAGAGCTGAAACTGCTCAATGGTTGCCAAACCCTTGTAGTTCCAACTTAGGATTTTCATAGCTCACGGCAGGTTTGGAGGCTAGGACCGGCCGATATGAGATTTTCAAGATGCGTCTATTTGGATGAAGTGAGGGAAGGATAAATAATGGAAGGGTAAGAAAGGGTAAGGAAGGGGAAGGATAAGGAGAGTTACAATAAAAAAAATCTCATGTTTGGGAAGGAGTGAATTAATGGAAAGGTAAGGAGAGGTAGTGTATATTCTTTATATTTGGAAAGAGGTGAAAAAGAGATAAAATTAAGGGGTGTAGAAATAGAAATATTCGTAACTATACTTTCTCCCTCTTTACCCCACCCTTACACCCTAATACAGAGTGTAAAAAAAATTAAGATTTGAGGGGTAAAGGAGGGTAAAGTTTATCTTATTTACCTTTACCTCCCATTAACTCACCTCTTTCCAAACAATGGTAAAATAATTAATTATCCCTCCTTACCCTTTATTTATCCCTCTCTCACCCTCATCCAAACAGACCTAAGGAGCAAAGCTTGATCCCCAGAAGAAGAAGCACCCCCTTCTGAAAAGGAAGAAGATGGGGCCAGCCTTGGTCTCTTTTTATCATCCTCCACTTCTAAAACTGAATCCTGAGATGCATCCTTCGTTGGCCCAACATCATAGCTGAAAGGCCCAACATCAGTTTGCATAGGTTGACCGTGGGGCCCATGGGGAAAATTCATTTGGAAACCTGACGGTTGTCGGCATCATTAGTGCGCACAAGATTGCATTGCAGAAAGGTTGGGCAATCATATTGGGACTAGGAGGAAGAAAACAAGGGACAAGTGAAATCAGAATTCCAACGCCTGAACTGTCCCTCAACCAACGCTCGCCAGCCACCTGAGAGGCTTGTCTAGCCGCAGGTCGCAGCCAAGGACAGGAACACCTTCGGAAGTCTCAGAAAGGTTCCCACAAAACTAATTCAAATGGCCCAAACAAACGCATAGAAAGCAAAATGTCCGTAACTTTTCGTACTTAAAAGAAACAACTAGCTAAGAATCAGATTGCTCATGAATGTGTTTCCATTGCTTCAACAGCAAGCGAATGTCCAAAAGGACCCGAATCCGCATAAATCCTCTCCAACCCCAAGGAACTACCAAAGGGGTCATGCCAAAAACTTACCCAAGAAATTTCCTAATTGCTGAGCAACATAGTCTACAAGAAACTAGTAGGCAAATCATGAACCAGGACCTAAAAGGCCACACATGAGAGATCAAGTTAGGTAGGCGTTTTGCCCCGCTGCAGGTGGTGCAAAACAAGCAGGTGCTTATTGAAAGACCAAGGTCCTTCATCAAGAACTCGATTGGGATCCACAACTTGGAAAAACTGGAAAGAGCATAACTGAGGGCCAATTTCCTTAATACAAAAACCTTTACCAGGCCTCCAGAGAGTAGCCATAGTGGAAAGCATAGCGTTAAAATTGATAAAACAATCGGTGAGAAAACGACGAATCAAACAGAAATCCAAATTATCTTCCTCTGATCCAGACAAGTCACTCGCACAGACCAGTTCTTCCTTCCCATCGGCAGTGAGAGAAAGGGAATGCATAGGAATATATGGAACAATGCAAAAACGGAACTTGGCACGCGAGCAAGAAAGAGAACTTGCCACGCGGGCAAGGGCAGTTATTTAGGAAGCACTTTAATAAGTTTTTAAGTATTCATCCTAATAAAAAAAAAAGATTTGAATAATAAAAAACTAATTAATTAATATTAAAGTATGAACTATAAAATTAAACTTTGTGTGCTTCTGTTTGTCATCTTCTTCAATTTTCTCTTTTTTGCTATGATCTTAAACTTACAATTATCTGCAAGTCATTTTCATAAAATATTATATCATTGCTTCATTATTAAGGTATTTTAGGATATTTACTTACCAATATCAATTAATAAATCACTGTTTAATTAGTTATTTAGAGAGATATATTTAATAATAATAATAATTATAATTATAATGTAATTGTTTATAGATTTCTTGGAGTCCATTTGAAAAATTAATATTATATTTTGATTTTCAATAATATTTTAATATTTATTTTATATTTTATTATCAAAAAAATTTTCTAGGTCCCTTCACTTGAAACATATCATTCATGTTCAAAATAATTATAATATGTTTGATAAAAAATAAAAAAAAAAAAATTTGATAAAACCAATGGATAAAAAATAAGGGAAAAAAAAAAGAAAAACAGAGATGAGATGAGAGAGAAATAAAAATTATGCTCAATTAAAATGTCTAAATTTATTAAATATATAATAATACTCTAAAAGTTTTGGTAGATATATGTGCCCATATCTCGGTCATAATGGGGAACAAAATGTTTGTCGGTATGACTGGTCAACATTGGACAAGCTCTCAAGTTGTTCACCGTTGTAATGGCACAACAAGAGAATAGTCACATTTTTTTTAAAATTTTTATTTATTATCATTTACATGTTAAATTTATTAAAACATTTTTGGACTCTTTAAAATAATTTTTATTGAATAATTATTTAAATATATATTAATATAATTTTTAAAAAATAATTCAATATTTTCTAATATGATAAAAAAAATTTTAATTAAAAAATATAATATGATGAATAGGGACTTACTATTGAGAGTCATCAAGAGAAGAAAAAGGAGAGATTTCTCAAGACATACCTAAAGGGAAAGCTAAGGAGAAATTCGGCTATGTTGAGGGATTCCTCATCCTTTGTTATTTCTTCATGTTTTTCCATTACTTTCTTTCTTATAATTCTAAATGTTGTATCAGAAATGGAAATTTGAGGAGATTGAAGCAAAACTAAAGAGAGGAAATTGTGAAGTTAGGTTTTGGCCAAGGTAAGGGGAAACTAACTTCTCCTTTATGTTCGTTTAAATTTTCTTCTTACACTCTCCCCTTTTATGTTCTTAAATGCAAATTGAGGTTGGAATTAGTTGATTAATAGAGATTCAGAGGGAATTAACTAAGGGTAATAACTACAAATTTTCTGTTGAGCATGTGTAAGGAAGCATTTGTAAATTATATTGGATCGTGAGTTTGGGACATTTTCTATTGTTAATTTTTGGATATAATATGCATATGTGATTGAGTCTAGAATCTATAGTTAAAATTTAGAAGTTTTGAACGGTTAAATTTAGAGAAATAAATTTTTGGGGTGATTCTTGTCCGATAGGATATTCTGTTTTCGTGCTATTATGTTTAATTAAAATAAATAGCTCATTATAAAAAATTAAAAAAATAGCTACGAAAATTATCAACTAAATATGCTTATGTTTCGTTGGTAATCATGATTACCAAAGAAATTTTTTCATTCACAAATTCTAGCTTAAGTAATTTTTATTGATGAAAAAAATGGTATCGCTAAATTTACCAATGAATTATTTCCTAGTAAATTAGGATTTTTTTTAAATAATTTTGTGAGAGGTTGTACCTTATAAATTACAGATTATTTACCGATAATATTTTTCGTTGGTAATTACCGAAGACAATAAATTATCGTAAGTAATTACCAATGATAACTTTTCGTAGTTAATTTTTATTTCATATTTTTTTTAATTTAATTTTTTAATTTTTAATTTAATTTAATTTAATTTTTAGTTTAAATTAACTTATAAATTTATTTTTAAATTTAATTTAATTTTTAATTTTAAAATTTTTTATTATTTTTAAATTAAATATTAATTATTTTAATTTAAATGTAAAATTATTTTTTTAATTTTTTAAGATTTAAATGATTTAAAAAAAAAAAATACTAGTAGGGCTCAAAGTAGGCCCTACTTAGTAGCTATGCCATAATTACCCAATGTTGAGAGTGACTTTCTTTTTATAGGGAAACTTACTACTTTCTTATCTATTCACAAACGATGTGAGAATTTCATACTTTCTGTGATTTACTGATGAATTACCTACAAAATCGAGTTTGTTAGCAATTACTAATGAAAAATTTTTGTAAGCAAAGTTTTTTAAGTTTTTAAAAATTTTTCGTTTCCATTTTCTTCTTTGTATTACCGATTAAAAATAGTTGGTAATTACTGATGATAAATTTTCGTAGGTAATTTAATTTAAAATTTTAATTTTTTATTTTTTTTTCTAATATTACCTACTAAAAATAAGTTCATTGTTAATTACCGACGAAAAATTTTTGTAGATATTTATTTTAAAATTTTATTTTTTATTTTCTTTTTAATATTACATATAAAAAATGAGTTAGTTGGTAATTACCGACTAAAAATTTTTATAAGTAAAATTTTTTAAATTTTTTAAAATTTTTCGTTTCTATTTTCTACTTAGTATTACCAACTAAATATGTTTCGTTGATAATTATTAGCGACAAATTTTTGTAAGTAAAATTTTTTAAGCTTTTTAAAATTTTTTTTTCTATTTTTTTTTTAGTTTTACTGACCAAATATGATTCGTTGGTAATTATCAATGAAATATTATCATAGGTATTTATTTTAAAATTTTATTTTTTATTTTCTTCTTAATATTACCTACAAAAAACGAGTTCGTTGATAATTACCGAAGAAAAATTTTTGTAGGTAAAATTTTTTAAGCTTTTTAAAATTTTTCGTTTCTATTTTCTTTTTAGTATTACTAACTAAATATGTTTTATTAGTAATTATAGATAAAAAAAATTTTGTAGGTAAAATTTTTTAAACTTTTTAAAATTTTTCTTTTTTATTTTCTTCTTAATTTACCGGCTAAATATGATTCATTGGTAATTACCAATGAAAATTTTTTATAGATATTTATTTTAAAATTTTATTTTTTATTTTCTTCTTAATATTTCTTATAAAAAACGAGTTTGTTAGTAATTACCAATGAAAAATTTCGTAGGTAAAATTTTTTAAGTTTTTAAATTTTTTTTAATATTAGTGACTAAATACAAGTTGGTCAGTAATTACCAACGAATCTTTTCGTCGGTATTGTTTTGATTTGGTCGCTAATTTTACTACCAATATTAGGCGCTACTTTTACCTATGAAATTATGTCGTCGGTAAAGGGTTCATCGGTAATCGGTTCGTAATATCATCGGTATAAATTGGTTTAAAATTTATTTTTCTTTTTCATCTGTAAAACGTCGATAAATTATTAATGAAATTCTGTGGTCGGTAATTCTCATAGTTATTTTTAAAATTTCTTGTAGTGACTTGAGTGCCCAAAAATTTATCAATTTTGGTGGAGATAATCTTTAAGGTATTGGGAATATTATGCTAAAATTTCGTAAATTTTAGACTGGTAGCTTGTGAGTTGTGAATTTATTTATACCAGCTATCACAGCAAGAGCAATTTCTAGAAATTTCAAAAATCTAAATGATTTAAAAGATCTCTAGATATCTTATGATGTAGAGAAAATTTTACACTCAAATTTACTAAGACTACATATGGATGCCTAGAACATGTGTTTAAAATTTGAGAAGGATGATTTTACACTCAAGTTCACTAAAATTCTGGTTATTTTGTGTAATGAATACTAGTAAGAAGAATAAGGTTTGTAACTGTATATGAAAGAAGTAAAATAGCAGGGTGGTGTGTGGTAGTTGAGTAGTTGTAAAGATGTTATAACTTTTTAGGAGAAAGTCAAAGCAGTTATAGTAGTTAGGAATGTATAAATAGAGTATATCTATATTAGAATCGGCTATTCCAAGATTCAATAAACAAGAATGTTTTTCTCTCATTTCTAAATATTCTCTTCTCTTCTCATCTAATCTATTTCTTTGTCATCCAATCTATCTATGTTTCACTAAGTTTGTAGGCTATTGTATAACAAATTGGTATCAGATCCCTATTCTGAGCTACGTTTGATTCCAATCCTTCTTGCTGGATTCACAAGCCTGAACAGATAAATGGGAGTTTTCCAAAATTTCAGGTTTCTTTATGTTCTCTCTCTCTCTCCCTCTAAATTCTTCTTTCTCCTTCTCTGATATTTCCTTCTTCTTTCCTTGAAAATTCTTTCCTTTCTTACCTCCATTTCTTTCCTTTCAATCTTTCTTCCTTATCTATAAAATATTTTCTTTCTACTTCTGTAATTTCTTCTCTATTATTCTTTTCATAATTTTTCTTCTTTATTTCTCTATAATTTTCTTTCAATTCCAGTATCAATTCCTTATCCCTACTCAGGTTTGATTTTCTTTTACTATTTTTCCTCCCCAAATTTTCTTCCTTAAATTTTCCTGGAAGTAAAATACAATCGGAGCATCAAACCATAGGAGTACAATCTTGGGAACAAAAGGATCTTAAGGGAATGCTAGAAATTTTTGAAAGAAGAGTAAAAGAACACTTAGAGGAGTTGTTGTATCAAAAATGGAAAGAATTAGATAACTTGTTAGAAGAGCAAATAGAAAGGAGGAAGAAATTGTTTCAAGAGGCACAATCCAAAAGTCAATTTCAAGATTTGGAGTTGAGATCCCAAATTTCAGGGGGTTTTACAAAAAATGGAAAGAAAACAGAAAATGTTGCAGCCTTTACTAATGAAGATGCATTGGAATTGTGTCTTGCACAAGGAGGGAAAACATTACAAGATTTGGAATGGGATTTTCTTCCTCATATGTTTAGTATAAGTGAGTTTTTTGAGGGGGACAATGATGAAGAAATAGAAGACAACAATCATGGAACTAAAGTTTATTGGGGTGAAGACAAGGAATTAGGAAAGACCAAGGAGAGTGTTGCTAAGAAGGAGACTATCTCCCTTGATGACAAGCTAAGAAGGAGACTATCTCCCTTGAAGACAAGATTCATGGGGATAGAGATATGAAGAAGTTAATTCAAAAGGAGGAGAAAAAATTTCAAATTCTTGAAGATTCCATTTAATAGAGTTTTGAGATGATGTCAATGATGCAAATGGTGAGAATACTCAGGGTTTTGAGAATGATAACATTGCTAAAGCCGCCAGTAAAGTGCATATGAGGCAACTAAACTATGCAACGGGGAGAATAGGAGCTGAATATAAAGTGGAATTCCTTTGCTCAATGACACAAATGATGATTTTGCCTCAGTTAGAAATGGAAAAAATGTTGGAAGCTGCACAATCCACAATCTGAAAACCTGAAATCTCTTGGAGCAATGGGAATGGATGGAGCTTACTAATTCAAGAGAACCATGATTGTGAGTTTTACTATCATGAGTTCCTAATGTCCATAGAGGATAAATGGGAGATATCAAGAAGGTTGAAGAAGAAGAAATTAATTTTGAAGAACATTGCATTTGTAATTCTTAAACAAGATATATTTGAAAGATGGAAAAGACAAAGAAAGAAAACTACTATGACGAAGGAAACGGAATAACATTTTGGTGTTGGTTTATAGCGCACAATCAATAATTTTAGTGTTGCATCCTCCCTTATTCATTCTTGAGGACAAGAATGATTTCAAAGACTGGGGAATGTAATGAATGCTAGTAAGGAGAATAAGATTTATAATTGTATGTGGAAGGAGTAAATAGTGAGGGTGGTGTGTGGTAGTTGTAAAGATGTTATAGCTTTTTAGAGGAAAGTCAAAGCAGTTATAGTAGTTAAGAGTGTATAAATAGAGTATATCTGTATTAAAATAAGCTATTCTAAGAATTAATAAATAAGAATACTTTTCTCTCATCTTTAATTATTCTCATCCAATCTATTTCTTTTCTCATCTAATCTATTTCTTTTCTTATCTAATTTATCTCTTTTTTTCATCTATTTCTCTCTTTTTCTCTCTCTATTCCTCTGTTTCGTTAAGTATGGAGGTTGTTAGATAACATTTTGTGATACAAACAATCAAGGATTTATTCTAAGAACACATAAAATCTGTAATTTAAACAGTAAATATCGTAAGTAGTATTATAGTAGGAATAGGTTGTGAAATCTTGCCTGCGTTGGTCAGGTTCAATCGAAAGACCTTCCCTTCACTGTTGCAAAAAATTCCAGACCAAGTACATGGGCTTTTGGAATCGGTGACATTTGCGGGATGTAGCGGCCATGAAGATAGGTTGAGCTGTTCGTGGTTTTGAAGACTGGCCGCCCATTTGACTAAAGCGTTTGCTTCTTCAACAGAGTCACTAGTAGCGAGCAATGAAAAATGTAACAGCAACAAAAGGACAATGAAAATAAGTGTGCATAAATTTGGTAAGGTGAATGTTGCCATAGTGAAAAAATATGCATTTTCAAAACTTCATACACACACACACATATATAGCTTGAGCTCACCATTAAATATGATTATTAACAAGACTTTGACCTTTATTATTATTATTATTATTATTATTATTATTATTATTATTATTAATTTTTCAGAGTAATATTCAAATAAAATTCTCTCCACAATAAAGACTTTAAGATTCAAACTCTTAACTTTATACATAAAGTTTACTTGGAAGACTTGACTTTGTTTAGGTCAATGTTTCATTTAAAAAAAAAAAAACTCTTAAATTATAATTTTATTAGAAAATAAATATTATAACAAAAAAAATATATCTAGTAAATATACAGAATTAGATTGTCACGACCCAACCTATGGGCTGGACCGGCACTAGGACCTAGGCCAGCCTAAAGCCCCCGAGGCCCGTAGTAAGCCTAACTATACCTCACCCATAACCAAGCCCACAATTTAGGCCCAATATGCATATAAAAATAATTTAAATTAAACTGTTATAATTTTATTTCGGGCCAACTTAGCCTAGAAATTTTCAGAAACTAAAATTAGGGGAGCCTAGCTCAACCCTGTTACCTCATTTACAAACTGTTTAAATACCATACAAATCTTCATTTATTAATCTGAAAATTTTAAATTAACACGATTCCTAACAAGGTCCACACTATTACTAACACATGCGGAGTTCTAGATTTCAAATTTAGAAAAAAATAGTAAAACATTTAATAATTGACGTTAAACCTGCAAGGAAGAAAACAGGTTGCTCTGTAAAATAACTCCTCCTGTAGCCTGGAAAAATAGGTGAACAGGAGTAAGCGTTCGACTCAGAGAGTAAAATATTAATTTTAACCATAATCTCTATAACTATCTAAAGCTAATGCACCCTGTAGAGTGAAATGCAACATCGTCATATATTTTCACATCATAACATCAAAAAGGTAATTTGGAGCACTCATACACCCAGTAATATCAATCATAATATATGGGAGCTGATCCCCTATACAGCTCTCTTAATCCAACCTGTGCCAGCGAAGAACTCAGATCGGACTTCCACTTAAATAACCAAATCGGGATCCCAGCGAAGAACTCAAGCCGTGTCTACCTCGAAGGACCGGGTCCCAGCGAAGATCTCAAGCCGTGTCTACCCGTCCTATCCATAGTCCACACCACATCACACGCACGCCAACGCACGCACACTGCTCCAAATTACCACAACAACATACATGGCACTTTCACAGATGTGAATGCAACATAAAACGTGTCTAGAGTTTAACTACATAGATATATACATATAAGTAATGCATGGGCATGCTTGAACATGTAATAATATCGAAATTACGATTAAAATTAATATTTTACTCACAGTACACCGATGACTATTGTGGCTGCTGGATGCAGAAAAGATAGCTGACCTCGATCACCTAATAATTAAATTATAAATTTATTAGCACTAAGTTAAGATAAAACTCTACAGAGGCAATAGACAACCTAATTAATGCCGAAAATCCGGCATAATTTCTCCTATACTTGGGACCTACCCAACCTGCAAAAAGGCTCAAATAACACTTCTAAATTCAACTCATATCTCATTATCATTATATGGCCCCTCCTGGGCCCTCCAAACCAAGCAATACTCAAAACCTTAAAAATTACGTTTTAGTCCCTATAATTGATATTTTGTAAAAATCTACTCAAACAAGCTTTAAAAATTCTAAAATTTTGCCCCGCAGTCCTTAATAATATTATAAGGCTATTGCAAAATGAATTATAATTTTCTAATCACCCATGAATATTTTATTCAAGAATTTTACTCAATTCCATAAGTTTCCAACAGCTAACATATTCTTAATTCAACCCAATTCAATATTCACATATTTAAACCTCCACCCTCAAGCTTCAACCACTCGTATAAAATTTAAATATCTTAATTTCAAATAATCTTATATGCCCATATGCTAAAAGTCTAACTAAAATCCATCTATATTTTTCAAAAATATTCTACAATCACTCAAAAATTCAACAAACACCATAGAATATCTCCAAATAATTTTACTTTCATCATATATTTTTCTTAGAATTTTTCTCCAATTTTTCCTGTTTAAGAAACACTGTATTTATGCTCCACAGACAGAGAAATAATGAAAATAGTCTTACCCGAAGTTTATCTGTGTCTCAAAAATTTCAAAAATTTATGAGGAAACCTCTAGAAGTTGAATCATCTCCATAGCCCACCGGAGCCACCGCCGGAACCACCGCGCAGGGTGGCCGGCCGCCGATCGCCGGTGACATTTGCCGGATCTGATCATACCACCATGTTCCTCTCCTCTTCCTCAGTCCATAGGTGGTCTCGGATCATCGATCCAACGGTCGGATCGCCCTAGATCTGACGAAAAAACTTGAAAAACTCGAAACTTCTCTCCTCCATATCTCACTCATCCGACCTCCATTTGCTGCAAAATTAGTATCAAAAGAAAGCTCTCGGAACAAGCTTTCCAACGCCACCTGAATCGCCTCGATCGGACGTCGGATGAAGCCGAAATCGCGCCGGAAAGCTGCTGCCCACTGTGCGCACGTTTTCTCTCTCTTCTCCCTCTCTTGCCGCCGTTTCTGATGGTTCTGGCCTTCGCCGGAGGCTCGCCGGCCGGGTGGGGAGCCGCTTGGGAAGTCGCCGGCCGGTCGCTGGAGAAAGAAAGAAGAAGAAGAGAGAGGAGGAGAGGAGAGAAGGGAACATTGGGGGGGGGGGTGTCCTCCTCCAGTATTTTTTTTTGAACTTTTTTTTTTTTTTAATAAAAAGCTGGCTGTGACAGTGGAAACCCACTGTCACACGCCAAAGTGCCATTTTTTTTTTTCTGGTTGTTACAATTTTATATAAAAATAATTACAATGAGAAACCAATTTTACTTTCATAAGAACTAAATTTTGTACCTTAATTGTAAATATTTTTAATTTTCTAACAAATACTATTATTTTTTCCTTTAAAAATGTCGAAAAACAAAAAATTCAAATGAAAAAAAAAATGAATTTTAACAACCCAAACCTAAATCAATAATATCTACATGCATAAATCTATTCAGTTATGAATCCTCTTAGATTTAGAATTTGCCACAAAGACTAGTTAAAGATTTTTGTACAAATTTGTGGAATGTAATGAAGATTTCTGAACAAATTTACTCACTATTTTTTTCTATGAATTCAATTTAAAAAAAAAAAAATCGATCCACATCAAGCCTCAACCGCTCCATAAGTTTTTTTTTGGTAAAAAATAATATTATTATTAAATATTTTTTATTTAATTTAATATATCAAAACTGAATTTTTTTATTGGAATTAAATCTTTTCTTAAAAAATAATAAAGTTTACTTTAATAAAATTAAAATTGTTTTTACAATTATAAAAACATTTTTATAAATATATACATAAAAATAAAAGAAGTGAGAATCATGTTAAATAAAAAATTATTATATATTAAACTATTTATTTATTTATAATCTTTAATTTATCTTTAAGTTAAAATAAAAAGAGAAATAATGAAATGAATAAAAAAATATATCATTATTTTGTATTATATAAAAAATATTAAATTTAATTAAATATTAAAAATTAATATATTTTAATCTATCCTTATTGGCGGTCTAAGTCGAGTTCAAAGTCCTCCATGTTTGTCGGAGGCCAATTTCTCCGTTGATGGGCTAGATAATAAATAGCATATATATATATATATATATATATATATATATATATATATATATATATATATATATATATATATATATATATAAAATAAAAATCGTGCTATGCACGATAACACATATATATGTATATAGAAATTTATATTAAATTTAATTGAATTATTAAATTATTATTAAAAATTATTATTTAAAATATTAAAATTTTAAAACATTAAATAAATTGATAATTACTTTCAAATTAATAAATTTAATAGTCATAATTTTTTTAATGGCTATAAATTATTCTTTATATATAATTATTATTATTATTATTATAAAATCATTTTAAAATAATAACAATAAAATAATATTGAAATAAATTAAAATTATTAAATATATAAAAAAAGAAAAAAAATTAAATATTGATTTTTTTAAAGTAAATATAGGTCTTGATTTTACTATTATTGATATTTTTAAATTAAAAATTAGAGAACATGATAACATGTGATAATTATATTTAATAATTATATATTACAACTATTTAGAAAATACAGAAAAAAAATTTATTGTTGACTTTTCTCTTTAAAAAAAATTAAAAATTAATAGATAGACATTACCTTTCAATAATTATACATATTTAAAAGAAAATTTATCATTAATTTTTCACAAAAATTTAAATATATTTAGTTCTAATTGGGAGCAGATATTTTAAAAGAAATTAAACTTTCAATTGTGATAATAATTGAATAGTCATGATAATATTTATTAGATTTTAAAATTAAATGTCTTGAGTTGATAAATCATTAGTAATTAAACACTAAATTTAATTACACTAAATGTATTTAAAAATATATCACTTTCTTTTAAAGTAACTGCCATTAATATTTTTAAATTTAAAATTAGAAAATAATTATATTTAATAATTAATATTTTTTTATTATTTAAATTTGAAAGATTAAAATAATTAAATATTTGTTTAAAAATTTAAATTATATAATAATTGTATATTATAACTATTTAAGAAATACATAAAAAATTATCATCAATAAATTCAATTAAAAATTGCCACTTAGTATAAATATAATAGATTTAAAATTATATCTCTTCTTGAATTTGTTTTATAAAAATCTGAACTACCTCTTAATCAAAAAGCAAAAATGAAATATATATATATATATATATATATATAAATTTAGCATATATATTTATTGAATATAATTAATAAATTAATCCAATTAACTCATAATTTTTCTTATCTCTAATTAAATTAAACTTTCTAGGCATTTATAATAATAATAATAATAATAATAATAATAATAATAATAATAATAATAATAATAATAATAATAATAATAATGGCTACTTATTATAATATTAGAGTGTAATTAATAATTTAATCATAATTTAAAAAATTATATAATTAATTAATAAAAAATAAAGAGAATTTAATAAAATTACTTGACATATATATATATATATAATTTAAAAATTTTCTAAATAATAATAAAATAATATAACTTGATTAATATTAACCAAAATAATAATATTAATTGTTTATTAATTATATTATAAAAAATATCAAAAAAATAATAATAATTAAATATTAATATAAATTTCTTATTTACCATAACTATGAAAATAAAATTTTATTTATTTTTTTCATAATTCACTATTTATATAGCATTTAATATATAATTTAAATATATACGTACTAAAATAAGATAAATAAAAATAAAATAATATTAAAGTAAATTAAACTTCATTAAATATATAAAAAGGAGAGAAATGGCAAAATGTTTAATTCTATACTACTACTTTTATTATATAATTTTAAATTATTTTATTAATTTTAAGATATATAATTTTTAAATTTTGATAATTAAATAAAATAATTAAAATTTTAAAGTCATTAAATAAGAAATTTATAAAATTATTGAAATATATATAATATTTTTAATTAGTTAGCCATAAAAATTATGATAATAATAATAATATTAAAAATATTTAATGATAATTATAATGATAATAATTATTTATATTAATTATTATAATTATTAAATATAATAATTTCTATATGATAAGTGTCACGTGACAATAGGAAGAAAAAAAATCCTGCTTTATGATATCACGTGACAACACCCAAATAAACTAACATGATAGAGTTGGGGTGATGCATTCAAGTTAGTTTGTTTTTTCTTTAGTTTTAATTCTATATTAAACTAACATGATTAGAATTTCAAAATAAACAATGCTGATTTAATTATTATTTCTAAAATTTTTATTGCATTAAGGTAAAACCAAGTAATAAAATAAATTTTTTTATTCTATTATTTTTTATTCTAAAAAATGAACTATAACAATTTTTTTTAAAGAAAATTTAAAAAATCGAAGTTATTTTGACAACAACTTTTATTAAATAATAAATTATAATTTATAAATCATAATATTTGTATTCTCGTATAATAGTTATACAGTATTTTATTTATAATATTTTAATTGTTAAAGCAATGTATCTTATTAATTTTATTTTTTATATTTTTATTAAAATTAACTTTATTTAAGAGTAAAATATAGTTTTGTCTCAAGTTTAATTTAAGTTTTAATATCACAATTCGAGTTAAGCTCATTTTAAGTATATTAAATTCAAATTTAATTCAAGTTAGACTCAATTTGTTACGATTCGATTGTACGGGTCAAACTAACACTAGAACTTTGGTCAATTTAAAGTCCTTGAGGCCCATAGTAAGTCTCATTTCTAAACCCATAACCATATCAAAATTAAGGCCGAATATACAAACAAAATAAAATAAAGTATTATAAATTTATGTGGGCCAACCCAACCCTATAGCAATCAAAAATTCACTATTAGGAGAGTCTAGCTTAATCTCGATACACAATATATACAAATCATTTAATATTATTAATTTTTCATTAATTAATATAATATATTCATAAACTAATGTTACAGTAGAGTTATAGTAATTAGACAAATAGATGAATAAATAAACAAATAAACAGACACAATAAAAACTATTAATCTAAGAAGCTGTAACACTCTAAATTTTTAAATAATTATTTTATGTGTAACTATATAATTTTTAACTACTTTGGAGGGCCCAGAATGGGCCATATGATGTTGATGAGATGTGGTTGTGGCAATTTGAGATTTAGAAGTGTTATTAGGATCTTTTTGCAGGTTGGATAGGTCCTAGGTATAAAAGAAATTCTGTCGAAATTTTGGTAAAACCTTAGGGCTGTCTTTTGAATCTCTACAGCTTTGTTTCAAATTGTTTATTGATAAATTTTGATATATTGTTTAGGTGAGTCAGAATAGTCTTCTTCTTCTGCCCAGCCACTACAGTGATCCTTAAAGTATTGTGAGTAGATATTTATTTTATTTATAATTTTAATATTATTATACTTCTGGCATGCTCATGCGTTACTTTTATATATGCTCATGCGTCACTTATATATATATATATATATATATATATATATATATATATATATATATATATATATGTAGTTAAACATTAGGCATGCCCCGTATTGCATTTGTACTTGAATAATGTTTTAGTTGCTGTGTTTTGATAATCTGGAGCTCTGTGTGTGTGTCGGCATGTGTGTGGTGTGGTGTGGTGTGGTGGATATGGGTAGGATGGACAAATTGGCTTGAGCTAGTCTCACTTGGGGCCTGGTCCTTTTTGAGGAAGTTAGGGTGAGTATGACTTTGAGTTGATCTCGCTGACGCCCGCATATGGATTATTAAGCGAAAGTCTGGCTCGAGTTAATCTTGCTGGCAGGCCTTGGATTAAGAGAGTTGGGTAGGGAGATCAGCTCCCCATATATGTATGTGCGAGTATAGGTTTGACACGGGTGCGTGAGTACTCTAGATTATTTTTTATGTGACTTAATATGATTTGTATGACTTGTATGAAGATGATGCATTTTATTTCCAAGGATGCATTAGAATTAGATAATTATAGAAATTATATGTAAAATAAATACTTACTCTTTAAGTCAAACGCTCACTCATATTCACTATTTTTCCAGGTTACAAGAGAGCTTTTTCCTTGAGTTTAACCTGCTTCCTACCTCGCAGGTCTACTAGCTGTTATTTCCGTATCTTGTATTGTTAAATTTGAAATCTAGATCTTTGCATGTGTAGAAACACATCATTTAGTTTGGGACTATAATATTTATCAATTTGGGATTGTAATCTATAAACTTTAGGTATGTGTAATTGTGTGGTTGAATACTTATGATGGATGAGGGAGTTGAGCTTCCATTGATTTTATTTTGGATTATGGATAATTGATGGGTGAGCTGAGTTTCCCAAATGTATTTTTATTGAGATTACAGGTCAGATGAGTTAATAACTCCCCATTGGATAGTCCCTTTTATGGCTAGACTCAGTCTGATTGATTTCTTGAAATTTGGCTCAATATGGGCTTACTGATGGGTTAGGGTTTAGTTGAGCTTACTACGGGCTTCGAGGGCCTTACGCTGACCCAAGTCCTAATGTCGGTCTGACCCATGGGATTGGGTCTTCACAGTATTGGTATCAGAGCTTAGGCTCCAGATTCATGGGAAGTGCATGTCTAGGGATTTAAAAAGAGGTCTTGTTAGGAGGTCATATGCGGAGTATAAGTTCTTGTTTCATCTTCTTTTGTAATTCCTTGTTTCTAGATTCTATATTATTTCTCAGGTAATATAAGAGTGCTTCAGTTAGTATCTTAGTTTTCATGAAGTATGTAAAGATGTAAAATAGATTTAGCAAACATATTGAGGTCAGCCATGGGGATACGTGTTCCAAAGAAATGTTGTGTTTCCACCATAGTGGGGCTAAATGGTGTGCTTATCAAGTGCAAGGCCCGAGAACATAAAGGAGAGTTTTGGCAGTATAGCTGCCCTAAGTAGGAGTGAGGGTACTATTGCTGACAGTCATTGGTGGATAGTCTAGTCATAGTAAGTTCATGGTATCAGTGGATTCAAGAGAGATAAGAGATCAAGAGATCTAGTATGTCGAGACGTACCGTAGTAACTATATAATATTCTTGATGTTTATGCTATAAGCTGCAAATTATAGTACCGACATGGGATTATTATGTAGAGCTGCATGCTTCCCCGTGGTGCACCATGATGAGGGTGTTTACAAACAACCTCTATTTTGGTATAGTTATGCCAGAATAAAATTTTATTTCTGCAGAAGAGTTTAGGACTCCTAGTTAGCAGTTTAAGACCCTAGAGATAGAATATCAAAGCTCGTAGTTGGGTGATAACTAGAGTCAGTGACTCGGTTATCTTAACTTGAGCACAGAGTTATAGCATAAGTGGCACTAGACTAGAGGTTTTTAGTATGGTTGCAGTGTAATGATAACACCTACTTAATGGGATCATCTGGTCTCTGATATGGGGCCTTGAACAGTTTTGGCATTACAAAAGATGTTTTGTTTAAAGCTTAGTAAGAATAGTATATCCCTCGTATGTCAGCAAGATGCCAAGTACAACCTTATTACCTAAAGAAGACCAGAGACTAGGAATAAAGTTCATAGCCTATGAAATGATAATTTAAAGAGTTGCGGTATGATAAGAGAGCAGATAGCTTAACATGATTGTGGCAAGGTGATAAAAGCAGTACTTCTTTTGCAATCAGTTGTGATGTAGGGTATGGTCTTATCTTTTCAAGAGAGAGAAGGTTACTACTAACGATGGTGACCTGCAGAATAATGTCCCAAATGGGTCTGTAGAGTGTGGTAGAGAGTTGTTAGCTCATGTATCCTAGAAAGGGTGCAAGTTTCATTATAGGAGTCATAAGTGATAAAATCATGATAGATGTAAAGCCTTTGATTTGAATGACAAGTTTGGGTACTCAGTATCTTAAGTTTTAGCTAAGTGAATGGATATAGGAAAATAGAATCCCTATAGATCCCCTCCTCGAGATAGTAGAGGGTAATATGTAATCTAAAGGACAAAAACAGAGATCACATAATGAATGCATGGCTACTATTTCCTGAGTTCATCCTTAGCTTCTTATTGCTCAAGATAAGAGTATACTCTAAGTAAAGGAAATAATAAGGACAGATGTAGTAGAAGGGAAAGATGACATAGTTGGTTCATATGTAGCAGGAGAAATAATACGAATGCCAGTGGAAGTGCTAACTAGAGTGGTCTGAGAACCAATTCTAAATAACACCAAGGTGTAGATGATTGATAGAGACAACGAAAAGGTACAAGTTTTTGGCATGGCGATTAGGTCAAGAAAGATAATAGAGCTAAAGAATAAAATAGTCAAAGTTCGATTGTGGGTAAGAGAAAAAGGGTTGGTTAAAGAATAAATTGAAAAGTCCAAATCAGAATAAGATTTGAAAGATTAGAGTTAAGATACAGAGGAGGCAAATGTGATTCTAGAGAAGGTAAACGAGGTAAACAGAAGGGTAAGGATATGGAAAGCTTAGAAAAAGATGACATTAAGGAGAACGTTTATCATGGTATAGGATCCAAAAGTGCAAAACTAAGAGTAGGTCATAGTTGATGCAGTGTTAGGAGCCAAAACATGGAGCTCAGAGTTATAGGATATGGAATAGATTTTGTCTATTTTTTGCCCCAAGGTAAAATAAGGGGCAATGGGGCAAGGACCTTTGAGATTGTTAGTAGTATGAGAAAAGTTAGGTCAGATATGCAACTAAAGTAGGTAGTAATCTGAAGGTGTACAATGGTAACTCAAACTGTTTTATCAGACAAAGAAGCAAAGTTAGTAGGTAGTAAGTTGAATAAAACTCAACCTAATTGATTCAATTATGCATGATGAGAGATAAGAATAAGGGATAATAACACAAAGATTTGATGTTAAAATTCAGAATGGCGAGACATAGTCATAGAATCTGTAATCAGAGATTAGGCAGATGTTTTCAATGTGATCAACCAGATAACTTTGTAAGGAAACATGAGTGACAGTTTGATAATAGGTAACAGAACAATAGTAGAGGACAAGACAGGTATAGATGTTACTTATAAGTTACTAAGAAGTGCAAAGATCTATGTGATGAATGTAAGTAAGACTAGATATAGTATTGGAAGAATGTGATAGTGAGAGGTATCTTTCAGAATACCGCAGAAGACAGAGACACAGGATAATAATACTAGGTATGAAATATAAATGGAGTGTAAACAGATATAGTATAATATGAGATTATATGCCAGATAGAGTAGTGGTACAATAAAGAGTTGGCGCAGTGAAATCCTGTAGGTAGAGCACAATAATTGTGAAGAGATAAAAAAAATTAAAGAGGAGGATCAAGAGATATGGGTAAATTTGAGGCTGAAGTCTGAAAAGTTGTAGGCAATAAATGTGGCTATATAAAGAAGAATGAATGCATAAAGTATCCTATCTGGGATTGTGGTACAACACTCGTTTCTCACTACCATGATAGTTTAGGCACAAATTATAGGTCAAGAATACCTATCTAACCATGAAGATAGAGACACAAGATAATCAATCTAGGTATGAAATACAAATGGAGTGTAAACAAATATAGTAAATTATGAGATTATGTGCCAGACAGAGCAGTGATACAATAAAGAGTTGGTGTAGTGAAATCCTGTAGGTAGAGCACAATAATTGTGAAGAGATAAAAAAAAAATTGAAGAGGAGGATCAAGAGATATGGGTAAATTTGAGGCTGAAGTCTAGAAAGTTGTGAGCAATAAATGTAGCTATATTAAGAAGAATGAATGCGTAAAGTATCTTATCTGGGATTGTGGAACAACACTCATTTCTCACTACCATAATAGTTTAGGTACAAATTATAGGTCAAGAATACCTATCTAACCATGAAGAGTAATTCCCTGCAAAGGATAGTAGAGAATGATAATGTTTTGATGGTTATGTCAAGAAGGAGATACAGGAAGAATCATCCATGGTGAATGACCTGTTTCCATAAAATGAGTAGTAGGTTAGTACTATAGTATGATACTACATGGTGGATGTGTTGGTGGAAAACAATTGTAGGGTTAGAATTTTAGAAGTAATGGAGTTAGCAATCAGTTAGAATTAAGAAATAATAAAAAGTTGTATTATCATATTCCTAGAGTGGAAGAGCTTAGCTTTGATGGTGACAAGAAGGTAGCTCCATACAATCTAGTGTCAGCCATAAGTGGCAAAAAGATATTAAGGCGTGGCTTTCAAGGTTATCTGGCAGTAGTGAGGGACACATCTTTTGAAGGTACTTGTGTGGAAAATGTACCTGTTGTTAGGTAATTTATGATTGTTTTTCTTGAAGAGCTTCCTAGGATGCCACTAGATAGGGAGATTGAATTCTGCATAGATACTGTATTGAGTACAAACCCAATTTCTATGCCACTCTACAGGATAGCACCAGTAGAGTTAAAGGAACTGAAGAAGCAACTACAAGAGCTTCTAGACAAGGGTTTTATCCAGCCAAGTACTTCACCTTGGGGTGCTCCTATTTTGTTTGTGAGAAAAAAGGACAATTCTTTGAGGTTGAGTATTGATTATAGATAGCTAAATAAAGTTATTGTTAAGAATAAATATCCGCTTTATCGGATTGATAACCTATTTGATCAGCTGCAAGGGGCTAGATTTTTCTCAAAAATAGACCTAAGGTCGGGTTATCACCAGCTGAGGATCCGAAATGAGGATGTATTGAAAACAGTATTCAGGATAGGGTATGATCATTATGAGTTCCTGATGATATCTTTTGGACTCAATAATGCACCAGTGGCCTTTATGGTTTTGATGAATAAGGTATTTAGGTCATTCCTGGATCGCTTTATTATTGTATTCATAGATGGCATTTTAGTATATTCCACATTGAGGAGGAGCATGTTTGGCACCTAAGGATGGTATTGTGGACCTTAAGGCAGCATCAGCTGTATGCAAAATTTTCAAAATGTGAGTTCTAGCTGGAGAGTATCTCATTCTTGGGACATGTGATCTCTAGTTAAGATATTCAGGTGGATCCCAAGAAAATTGAAGCAGTAACAGATTGGCTTAGGCCTACAATTGTCACTGAAGTATAGAGTTTTCTAGGCTTAGCAGGCTACTACAGGCACTTTGTGTAGAATTTCTCCAAAATAGCAGCTCCTCTGACCAGGTTGACTAGAAAGAATGTCCCGTTCTTCTGGTGAGATGAGTGTGAGGAAAGCTTCCAAAAGCTTAAGGAATGCTTAACAGTAGTCCCTGTGTTGACATTGCTTGTAAGTGGAGAAAGATATAAAGTGTACTGTAATGCTTTCAGAGATGGGTTCGAGTGTATCTTAATGCAGCACAGTAAAGTGGTGGTTTATGCTTCAAGGCAGTTAAAGAGGCACAAACAGAACTACCCCACTCATGATCTAGAGATGGCAGTTGTAGTCTTTGAATTAAAGATCTAGAGGCATTATCTGTATAGTGAGGTGTGCGAGATATACAACGACTATAAAAAGCTTAAAGTATATTTTTTAATAGAGGAGTTTAAATTTGAGGTAGAGAAGATGGATCAAGTGCTACATAATTGGTTACATAAGACAAGCAAGAGTTGGTATAATGACCTCATGGCAAAAAATAGACTAGAAGTTCATAATATCACGAAACTAAGAAGTACAGGTGCTTTTATCATGAAGAAAAATATTGCTAACGCTTCAATGGTCAAATAGGATCAGCAATGACTTCTAATAAGGTGCATGCAAAGGTAGTTATTTCAAAAGGACGTTTCATGAAACTTTATATGACAGGAAGCATTGACCTTTTCAATGTTGGACAGAAGTTAGAGAGGCGATAGTACATGATTTAGATCTGATGCAGTACACTTCGGAGATGGTTCCTTTGATCAGGGAATGTTTAAAGATAGCTTTCAGTAGGCAAAAAAATTATGCAGATCCCTATGGTTAAAGTCCTGTGAAAGAGTCAATCTGTGGAGGATTCACTTAGAAGTCAGAGTGAGATATGCACAGCAAGTACCCATAGTTATTTGATGTGTAACTCAGTGTCATTGTTCTACCTCATGTAAAATTCGAGGATAAATTTTTTTATAAGAGAAGAAGAATGTAACACTCTAAATTTTTAAATAATTATTTATATATAACTATATGATTTTTTACTATTTTGGAAGGTCCAAGAGGGGCCATATGATGTTGATAAGATGTGGTTGTGGGAATTTAAGATTTAAAAGTATTATTTGGATCTTTTTGCAGGTTGGGTAGGTCCTAGGTATAGGAAAAATTTTGCCAGATTTTTGACAAAACCTTAGGGCCGTCTTTTGATTCTCTACAGCTTTGTTTCAAATTGTTTATTGATAAATTTTAATATATTGTTTAGGTGAGCCGGGACAGCTTTCTTCTTCTACCCAGCCACCGTAATGACCCTTAAAGTATTGTGAGTAGGTATTTATTTTATTTATAATTTCAATATTATTATACTTTTAGCATGCTCATGCAGCACTTATATATATATATATATATATATATATATATATATATATATATATATATAGTTAAACATTAGGCATGCCTCTTATTGCATTTGTACTTGATTAATATTGTTTTAGTTGCTATGTTTTTGTAATCTGGAGCTCTGTGTGTATGACAGCATGCATGTGGTGTGATGGATATGGGTAGGATGAGCAAATCGGCTTGAGCTAGTCTCGCTGAGGGCCTGGTCCTTTTTGAGAAAGTCGGGGTAAGTACAGTTTTAAGTTGATCTAGTTGACCCCCGCATATGGATTATTAAGCGAAAGTCCGACTAGAGTTAATCTCGTTGGCAGGCCTTGGATTAAGAGACCTGGGTAAGGGGATCAGCTCCCCATATATATATATATATGTGTGAGTATGGGTTTGATACAAGAGCGTGAGTGCTCTAAATTATCTTTGATGTGACTTAATATGATTTGTATGACTTGTATGAAGATGATGCATTTCATTTTCAAGGATGTATTAGAATTAGATAATTATAGAAATTGTATGTGAAATAAATACTTACTCTCTGTGTAACACCCCTATTTGTATAGCCTGGTATATTTCACTATTCCGGTGACCGGTGTCACTCCGGATAATTTAGGGGATTAGAACCACACTTAAGACAACTAGATAAGCCCTAAACACAAATAATTAGTAATTGTCAATTAGTTAAGTATAAATAAGAAAAACAGAACATAAGAGGTTAAATAAGTCGAGAGTCACAGCGATGGGTGACCTTCTCGGGAAGGATTGCGAAGTCAATTTAAACTCAAATTTCGAATCATAAAATATGACGCTGCGGTCCTTAGGACTATTGCAAACACAGTGGAAAAGAGAAAATCACGCAAAAAAATTGTTAAGCCAGTCAAATAATTAGGTCAGGGATTCAGAAGAAATATTGAATTATTTGCAAACCGGGTCGAACCTGCTAGGGGTAATTTGGTCAATTGACCCCGAGAGCTGACTCCTGACCTAACTGTCAAATAAAATTGGAGAAAAGAAAACTTCAGAATTGGGAATTAAATTAAAGAACTAATAGAAAAGTAAAGGAAAAAGAAAATAAAATAAAATAGGAGTATGACATCATGCATGACCTAATTACTTTAAATTTATAAATTATGAAAATTAGAGATAATTGTGACATATATAAAGTTAAAATTAAAAAGAAAAATAATTTTTTTATCCTCTCATCTTCTCCTTGCCGTCTCTCCCTTTCTCTCTCAATTCTCTCATTCCTTTCCACCATTAACACCCATATCAAGCTTTTAAAAGCTTGATTTTATTCTATAAATTCCCTAACTCCTTTAAGTAAATCTTATTCTTGGATCTTGACAAGCATCTTGTGAACAAAAAGGAAGGGGAAAGTGGAGAATTGAAGAACTAGTGAATTCACAAATTGAGGTAAGTGTAACTTCAAGCTTAGATTTTTATCAAATGCATGAATTTAAGTTTAAATGTGATGAAATTTCATTAGAAATAAAGAAAACTATGCTTGAATAATGGGAGTGAGAATTTGGCAGCCATGGGGTTAGGAGATGTTGAAGTATTTTAGCTCAATTAATTATGTATGTAAGCTTGATTAAGCATGTAAAGATGATTAGAACATTTTAATTGTATGAATTATGAAGAATTTAGAAAAATTAGGGTTTGGACCTAGGGTTTTGGAATACAAAAATTGGAGAAATGGTCAAATGGTGTGTTTGACCTTGTTTGAGCTGAAAAATGGTCATTTGTGACCAATTGGGATATGTTGGAAGCGTTAGCATTAGGTTTAAATTCGGATTGGATGTGGTCAGTTTGCAGGCAGCAGGACCAAGGTCCTTTTCAGGGACTAAAACTAAAAATTTACAAGCCCAATTGGTGTGAGGCCAATTGGGAACAAAACTAGACACAAAATGACACATTTTTCATTTAGGAATCATGCCCAAAAAGTGATCAAAACCTAGTGACAAAATCCAGACTTATGTATTCTGACTTGTACAAAAATGATCAAATGAACAGTGTTTGTTCATTTGGTCATAACTTGGGCTAGGCAGGTCTAAATGACTTGAAATTTTACCAGTGGAAAGCTGAGATATCGACCTAAAAATTTCACAAAGAATATAAACCCAAATTATGCCCTCAACCAAATCATTTAGCCACCCAAATTTGGTGACCTAAAACTGCCAGAACCAATTTGGTGCCCAGAAAATCTGGGTAAGTCCAATCGGGCAGCCATGATTCAAGGCTATAACTTGAGCTACAAAACTCCAAATGGAGTGATTCAAAAAGGAGAATAAAGTTAAGACAATAAGGAACAATTTCTATGAAGAAAACTTAGCCCAATTCTAATAGCAACATGACCAATGGAATAGTGCAACAAAAGACACCAAAATTGAAAATTTGTAAATTTAACTAAAATACTTAAGTTTTGATAAAACAACCAAAACCAACAAAATTGGTAACCAAAATGTGGTATGTGAGTATAGTTGGAATTCCCATACCTATTAAGCCTTAGAAAGTCAATAAATTGACTTGAATAATATAGTGAATAGTAATCCCGAAACATAAATTTTAAAGAACATCAAGTTTAGCATATATAAGCTAGATAAAAGTGAATTTGAATTTATTTTTGGATTTATGCTAAGTTATGATACTGAAACACTGTGAAACTGTGTGTTTCAGTGAAAAAGAAACCGGAATTGAGTCAAGACCAAGAGGTGACTCGTATAAGGTTTGTGCACAACATCAATACGCTTTAAAATTCATTTACAAAGTGCATGAAATGTGTATTATGCTTTTGCTTTGAATTGTTGAAAGTTTAATTGTGTATATTTGAAATGGCAATAAATATTTAGTAAATTGTTAAGATAAGTTTTGAAACCACAGTGTCATGACCATATATTTGAACACCTCACTAGCATGACTAGTGGGGGAAATCAGTTTCGAATTTTGATTCCTTCCCTGGCTAAAGTGTTGAGGTGTGTGTCAGTAGAAGAAGAAAAAGAATGGGTTCCCATATATTTGAGCTAGCTATCCTTGTGTTGTGACTTCTCCTTAGCCTCTGGCTATTGAGATTATATTTGTTTTGAATGGCATGATATAACTGTGTATTTTTATGAAATTTGTTTTAAGACTTTTGAAATGAAATTGTTTGGATTAAAATCTTATAAATCATGTTTTGAATTTATATTTCATGTTTAGTTTAATTTTGAATAAATATGATTTAAATTCGGCATAAAGATTATTTTTAGTATGTTGTGCACCACTGAGTCCTAGTACTCAGCGATGGCTGTTATTGCTATCGCAAATATAGAGACTAGAGGAGCAACTGAGTGAGCTGCTGAGGATTGTGGAGCTACTACCCTGAAGTTTCACCGCGTATATTTTATGCCCTGATTGTAAAAATTATTTTGATGTATGTAATGTATGTAAATGTAGAAAATGATCATGAGTAGTTGTATAAAGTTGTATAGAGTTGTATAAAGCTTGTAATAAATTTTGATTTGGATTTTTCCTAATGTAAATTTTGGAATAATGTATGCAAATTGTTTTATCTTTAATGAAATATGAATGGAAGTATTTTATTTTAAATTGAATGAAATTACTTAGTAGTATGTTTGATGATGTTGAATTTTGAAATTTGAGAAATGATGTTGAAATTGATTGGGGTGAATGTTGAATTGATGAAGTTGAGGAGATAAATCATTGGAAGTGCTTTTTTACAGGTATTTAAAGAACTTTTTTCTCAAAATACAGACGGCACTCTGCCGAAATTTTTATAAAATTTGCAAAAAAATAAAATGGGACAAAAATTTTAACTAGTTTTCAAACTCTAATTAAATGTTTTAATACCTATTAGAAAATGCTCACTACTTATAAAAGTAAGAAAATTGTTTTAAAATCTCTTGTAGAGTACTTAATGAGTTATCGGTAGGTGAAGTTCGGTAGTTCATTAGGTATTCTACGGGATCATGTTATGCCTTACAGAGAGGTAAGGTGTGACACTCTGAGTCGAATGCTCACTCATATTCACTATTTTTCCAAGTTACAGGAGAGCTTTTTCCTTGAGTTTAACCTGCTTCCTACCTTGTAGGTCTACTAGCAGTTATTTTCATATCTTGTATTGTTAAATTTGAAATATAGATCTCCGCATGTGTAGAAACACATCATTTAGTTTGGGACTGTAATATTTATCAATTTGGAATTGTAATATATAAACTTTAGGTATGTGTAATTGTGTGGTTGAATACTTATGATGGATGAGGGAGCTGAGCTTCCATTGATTTTATTTTGGATTATGGATGATTGATTGGTGATCTAAGTTCCCCAAATATGTTTTTACTGAGATTACAGGTCGGATGAGTTAATAACTCCCTGTTGGATAGTCTCTTTTATGACCGGATTCTGTTCGGTTAATTTCTTGAAATTGAGCTCAATATGGGCTTATTAATGGGTTAGGGTTTAGTTAAGCTTACTACGAACTTCGAAGGCCTTACGCTGACCCAAGTCCTAGTGTTGGTCCGGCCCATGGGATCGAGTCATGACAGAAGCACCACAACCTGCGAAAGAAAATGCAGGTTAAACTTGAAAATAAGCTTACTCCTCCTGCAACTTGGGAAAAACATTTGAACATGAATAAGCGTTCGACTTAGAGAGTTTAGATATTGATTATAGATGTAATTTCTATAACTATCTAAAACTAGTGCAATCCTACTATGAAATACACATTCAACACATACAATAAATAATTCACCCAATATTTAAACAAGAAGCTAATTTGAAACTTCTCACACCCTTATGTATCACATTAATACAAAAAAATAGGAGTCAATCCCATATACAACTCTCTCAATCTAAATATTGCCAGTGAGTTTAACTCAAGCCGGACTTTTGCTTGAATCCAAGTGTGGGGGCTAGTGAGATTAACTCAAAGTCGTACCTCACCCTGACTTTTCATATCCATAAGGACCAGATTTCAACGAGATTAACTCAGGCTGCAACTACCTATCCAGTCTATATTCATATATACCATATATAAATAATACACTCAGCTCCAAATTATTTTCAAGTCGGTAATCACAAACAAACGATAATAATTAAATATGCAGCCACCAAAATACCTCTAATATATTAACTATGTATGTGTATAATTAAATATTTATAAAATATGAATATACCAAATATATAATTAATATTAAAATTACAAAAATAATCAATATCTAACTCACAGACTGGTTGACCCGATTACACTTGGTTCGGTTGGAGAGAAAAAAAAGGGTAGCTGACACTGATAACCTATATAAACACAATGACCTTCATCAATTTACTAACAGAATTAACCAATTAATTTAATTAAAAAAGCGAGAATAATTCTTAAGGTCTTACTGAAATTTTGGCAAAATCTCCCCAATAACTGAACATAAACCCCCTGTAAGAAAATGTAATGATGATAGCACACAGAGTCTCAGGCCCACAACAATAATTATAATGCCCATCCGGGACCTATAAGAAATCTAATCTAGGTCTAATCTTTCAAACTTCAGCTCCAGTCCCTAACTCTTTTATAGTTCAAATAATTATTTTTAGTACTTTAAAAATTATAAAAAAATATTCCTATAGGTCCTTCCCATTATCCTTGTATTAATTAAAGCTAATTTACTTAATTTTACTAAGTTAGGAATATTCTACAGATTTAACCCAACTAACTTAATCAAGATGCAAACACCACAACTTGAGTTAGGGACTACATTTGCAAATTCTGCTATCTGAAACGTGTCTGGAATATTTGAAAATGCTGGAATTGACTATAATATTGACTATGTTCAGGGACAGGCCGCCAAGCATCCAGATCAGGTCAAACACTTGGTCCCGGGCACCAGCGAGCTATCTCTAATTCAATCACACTTGAATGAAGCCCATAAATTATTAATAATTATTATATAATTTTATTTAATTTATGGGCATATAAAAAAACTCAAAAATCTCACCGAATGATCTGGATCGTCCGATGATCACCTTTTCCAAATAGTATCTGATCAGAGTAAGGTATGTCCCACCTCGAAGGTTTATCTCTTTGAGTTATACGAGGGCCTTAGATCGCCTATTCGAAGGTTGGATTGATCAAAACCTTGCCAGAAAGTGGCAAAAACTCATTTTCTCTCTCCTTACCAACATCGAAAACGGCCACCAAATTTGGCATGGTTAGTGACATCTAAAAGAGCTCTCCACTAGGAGTCCGTAGCTGCTAGAATCACGTCAATCGGATATTGGGATCACCGAATATGAGAATTCAAAGTTTATGTAATACCTTGAACTTTTAAATAATTATTTTTTGTAATCACTTGAGTGTTTGTTTGGTTTGACAGGCTCAAGAGGGGCCGTATGATATTGTTGCTATTGTGGGCCTGAGGCCCTGTGTGTTGCATTTTATTGGATTTTCATATAGAGGGTTATGTCTAGTTACAAAGAAAACTCTGTTGAAATTTTGGTAATACCTTATGATTTATTCTTGCTTTTATAGATTAAATTAATTAGTTAATTTCGTCAGTTAATTGATAAAGGTCAATTTATATGTATAGGTGAACGGTGCCGACCAATCTTCTTCTATCCAATCAGACTAGTTGTAGTCGAGTCATTCTCTCTGTGAGTAGATATTGATTTTATTTATAATTTCAATATTATTATATATTCAAAGCATGCTAATGCATCACATATGAATTTATGTATGGAGTAAATATTAGGCATGCTTTATATTGCATTTATTCTTGATGATATTGCTATGATTGTTATTTTATATTGATCTAGTGCTGTGTGTGTGAGTGGGTGTATACGTGGTGTGTATATAGATATGGGTAGGATAGGTAGACACAGCTGGAGCTTAACTTGCTAGGACTCGATCCTTTTTACGGATAAGTCAGGGTAGGCACGACTTTGGGTTGATCTCGCTGGCTCCCGCATTTGGATATTGTAACGATCGGACTCCAACCACTAGAGGAATTGTCCGCTTTGGCCATAAGCCTCATGGCTTTTGTCCCATAGGTGGAATGGAGAACTTCCCAGGAGGTCACCCATCCTAGGATTTCTCTCAAGCGAGCACGCTTAAACCTGGAGTTCTTCCAACTCTCCAGGCCATTCCACCAAAAGGCGCTTTTAGTGATTAGTTCTCCCATTTAATATATCATTACTTTTTGAACCCAAGACCATCTTCGTGCTTTGCCGATGTGGGATTTGCCTAAGGGACCTTTGCCGATGTGGGATTTGCCTAAGGAATCCCACATCGGCAAAGGTCCCTTAGGCAAATCCCACATCGGCAAAGCATGGAGATGGTCTTGGGTTCAAAAAGTAATGATATATAAAATGAGGGAACTAATCACTAGAGGCGCTTTTTGGTAGAATGGCCTGGAGAGTTGGAAGAACTCCAAGGTTAAGTGTGCTCGCTTGAGAGAAATCCTAGGATGGGTGACCTCCTGGGAAGTTCTCCATTCCACCTATGGGACAAAACCGTGAGGCTTATGGCCAAAGCGGACAATTCCTCTAGTGGTTGGAGTCCGATCATTACAGATATGAAGAGAAAGTCTGGCTTTGGATTGATCTCATTGGCAGAGGTTGGAACTAAGAGAGCTATATAGGGGATCAGCTCCCATATATATATGTGTGTGTGTGTGAGTATGGACGTGACACACGGATGTGTGAGTGCTCTAGATTGCTTTTGGTGTGATTATGACTTGACCTATTTGAATTGTGTGAAGGTATTGTATTCATTGTTAGGGATGCACTAGACTTAGGTAGTTATAAAAATTATATGTAAAATCAATATTTTACTCTATGAGTCGAACGCTCACTCTTGTTCTTCCATTTTTTTAGGATACAAAATAGCTTATCTTTGTGTTTAACCTGCTTCCTACCTCACAAGTTTACTAGCTGTTATTTTCATATTTTGTTTTGTTAAATTTGAATTATAGACCTCTGCATGTGTAAAACCATTTTACTTAGCTTGGGATTGTAAGATTAATTATTTTAAAATTGTAAACTTATTGATCTATATATGTGGAATGAGTGGATGGATGATCATGTTGGGTGAGGGAGTTGGACTCCCATTTGATCTTATATTGAGTTGTTGATGATTGTGAGGGAGATCTGAGCTCCCCATATATATGTATATTATGATCACAGGTTGAGTGAGCTAAAAACTCTCTGTTTGATGGTCCAATTTATGACTGGATTCTATCCAGTTGATTTTTTAAAAATGGGATTGTATGTGGGCTTCAAGGTTAGGCTAATGAATAGTTAGGCTTGTTACGAGCTTTGGGGGCCTTATGCTGACCCAAGTTCTAGTGCCAGTCCAGCCCATAATTTGAGTCGTGATAATAATGGTATCAGAGCTTAGGCTCCAGATTTGTGGGAAAGAATATAATTGGGAGTGTAAAAAGGGTCTTGTTAGGAGATCACATGCGGAGTATAGGATTCTATTTCGTCTTCTTCTGTAAGTCCTTGTTTCTAGCTTCTGTGTTATACCTCAGGTAATATAAGAGTACTTCAGTTAGTATCTTGATTTTCGTGGAGTACATAGAGATGTGACATAAAGTTAGCAGATATGTTGAGGTCTGCCCTGAGAATACGTACTCCAAAGACTGTTGTGTTGGTATGAGGGTAACAATGTGCCTATCTAGTGCAAGGTACTAGTATTTAAAGGTGAGTTATGATAGCATAGCTGCCATTGATGGGAGTGATGGTACCATTGCTAGCAGTTATTAGTGGATAGCCCAGTCAGAGTAAGTGTATAATATCAGTGAGTTCAAGAGGGATAAGAGGTTCGAAAAATCTGGTATGTGGGATGTATTGTAGTAACTATGTAATATTCTCAATATTTATGCTATAAGCTGCAGATTATAGTACTGACATGAGATTATTATATAGAGCTGCATGCTTTTCCGTGGTGCACTAGGGTGAGGGTGTTTGCAGACTATCTCTATTTTGGTATAGTTATGCCAGAACAGAGTTCTATTTCTATAGAAGAGTTTGGAACTCTTAGTTAGCAGTTTAAAACCCTTGAGCTAAAACATTGAAGGTCATAGTTAGGCGGTAACTAGAGTCAGTGACTCAGTTATCCTAACTTAAGTGCAGAATTATAGCATAAGTGACACGAGACTAGAGGTTTTTAGTATGGTTGCAGTGTAATGATGACACCTACTTAGCGAAATCATCTGGTCTGCGATATGAGATCGTTGGCAGTATTGGTATTACGATGGATGTATTGCCTAAAGTTTAATAAAGATAGCACTTCCTTTATGTGACAATAGAGCATAAGTACGACTCTACTCCCTAAAGGAGACTGGAGGTTATGAATAATATTCGTAGTCTGCGAGTGACATTCTAGGAAAGTTTACAATGTAAAAAGAGAGCAGATAACCTTGTATAGTTATGGTAATGTGGTAGAAGTAATACCTCTTTTACAGTCAGTTATGCTACAGAGTATGGTAATGTCTTCTCATGAGAGACAGATGAGTACCACTAATATAATGATCTATGAAATTATGTCCTAAGTGGGACTGTAGTGTAATAGGAAATAGTGACTCAAGTACCCCCTCCCCCCTTAAGGAGAGTATAATTTTTGTTGTAAGAATCATAAGAGATCAGATCATGATGGATGTAGAGCTTTGGAGTAGTAAAGGGAAAAGGGGATCCTATAGATTCACTGAGTAGTAAAGGGAAAAGGGGATCCTATAGATTCACTCCTTGAGGTATTAAAGGGTAGTTTATAACTAAGCAGAGGAAAGGACAATCACTGCACATCAACGAGAATAAGTTATAGAATGTCAGTAGATAAAAAGAATTATAGAAATGAAAATTTGGATAGTTGGTTTCAGATATAATAGAAGAAAAATTCGAATGGTAGTGGAAGTGCTAATCAGAGTGGTCGAAAGATCAATTCTGAGTAGTACAAAGGTGAAGATGACTTAGTAGAGACACTGAAAAGTATAGTTATCTAGCATAGCTGTTAGGTTAAGAAGAAGAGTGGAGCTAGGGAATAAAATAATTAAGGTCTATTTTGGGTAAGATAAAAGAGATGAATTAAAGAGCAAACCGAATAGTCAAGAATAAGACAAGATTAGGAAGAGTAGAGTCAAGATATAGAGGAGGCAAAGTGCAGCTTTAGGAAAGGTAACAAGATAAACAAAATAATAAGGATAGAGAGCTTAGAAAAGGATGACATTAAGGAGAACGTTTGTCACGGTATAGGACCTAGAAGTGCCGAGTTCAGAGCAGGTCATAGTTGATATAGTGTTAGGAGCTAGAGCATAAAGCTTAGAGTTGAAGGATCTGTAATAAATTTTGTCTATTTTCTGTCCCAAAGGTAGAATAAGAGGTAGTGGGACAAGGACCTTTTGAGTATTAATGGTATGAGGGAAGCTAGGAGGGGTAGGTAATCAAAGTAGATAGTAACCTAAAGGTGTGCAATGGCAACTCAAACAGTCTTAGCAGACAAAGAAGTGAAGTTAGTAGGTAGTAAGTTGAATAAAGCTCAGCCTAATGGATTCAAATATGCCTGATGGGAGAAAGAAATGAAAGATAATGGCATAGAGGTTTAACGTTAGAATTCAGAATGGTGAGACCTAGAGTCTGTAATTGGAGTTAGATAAATTTTTTCAGTGTGACCAACAGGATAATTATGTAAGAAAACATGAATAATATAATGATAATATGTAGCAGAATGCTAGTAAAAGTCAAGATAGGACAAGATAGGTATAGATGTAATTATAAGATATTGAGAAGTACATGGATTAGAGGAGTGATTGTTGGTAAGATTGGAGTATATCTGAAAGAATCTGTCAATGCTTTATCTTTTAGAATATAACCAAGTATAAGGAGCATTTGACAAATAATTATAATTATGGAGGATAAATAAAGAATAAAAAGGAAATTGTAAATCCTAAGATGATATGTCAGGTAGGACAACAGTACAACAAATGATAGATACAACTGATATCTTGTAATAAAGTACAATAATTACAAAGAAATGATGGAATTGAAGAGGGAGACTAAGAGGTATGAACTAAACATTGTTTATTAAACACTAGTGTATTATAAATTGTAAGAGAAGATCTCTCCTTCTTTTCAAATTAGCTCATGTTTTGATTTTAGGAAATGGTGTTAAAAAGGGAGGTTGTGTCAAGGTGACCAATCAATTGAGAATTTGATGGCAATTAGTACGTACACAGCCTCCTAAGAAAAAATGATGGTAAGTGCATATATAATGTCAAGAGTGAAAGAGGATCAAGAGATGTGGCTATATCAAGGAAAATGAATACGTGACATATCTTGTCTGGGATTGTGGTACAACACACATTTTTCACTGCCATGTTAGTATAGATGGGACCTATAGGTTCAAGGATACCTATCTAACCATGAAGGGCAATTCCCTAAAAAGAATAGTACAGAACGAAAATGTTTTGATGGACATGTTAGGAAGGAGATACAGGAAGAATCATCCATGGTGGATTGCTTAAGTTCCATAATATGAGTTGTAGGCTAGTGCTATAATATGATACTACATGTTGTATGTGCTAGTGGAAACCAATCGCAGAGTTAGAATTTTGGAAGTAATGGAATTAGCAAATCAAGCTATAATTAAGAATCAATAAAAAGGTTAAAGTTAACATTGATGGGATGAATATCTTCAAAGGAAAAGGCATAAGGTGAGGAAAGACAAAAGGAATGGTATGAGAGGAGCACTAAGGGACCTTTAGAACGAGTTATGATAAATTGGCAGGTTGACATAGCATTGGAGCCTTGATTCAAGTGCCAGTGTATTAGAAAGTAAGTCAGATAGTAAGAAGTTTCAAGCAGAAGTCAAGAAACTCCTCTTTCAGGAATGGAGTAGGATATGATAAGTGGTGTTGACTGGGTGGCTCGAGAATACTTAAACTTTTGTCAAGTCAGGAGACAGGCCCAGTTCATTTTTTTATGTTGATATATGGTGTAAAGAATGTTTGACAATTGGATGGTATTTAGTGTGCTACAGCAAGGGCAGATACAAGTAAAGTGTTATCAATTATCTATGCAAACTTTAAGGGAGCATCGGCTGTATGCTAAGTTTTTAAAGTGTGAGTTCTACCTGGAGAGTATTTCATTATTGGGACATGTGGCATATAGTGAAGGTATTTAGGTGGATCCTAAGAAAATTAAAGCAATAACTGATTGGCTTAGGTCTACCACAATCACTGAGGTACGGAGTTTTCTAAGCATAGTAGGCTACTACAGGCGTTTTGTGCAGAATTTTTCTAGAATAACAGCTCCTTTGACCCGGTTGACTCGAAAGAATGTCTCGTTTGTCTGGTCAGACGAGTGTGAGGAGAACTTTCAAAAGCTTAAGGAACGTTTAATTATAGCTCCAGTGTTGACCTTTCTGGTGAGTGGAAAAGGGTATATAGTGTATTGTGATATTTTTAGAGTTGGGTTGGGGTGTGTTTTAATGTAGCACGGTAAAGTAGGGGCTGCTTCAAGGCAATTAAAGAGCCACGAGCAAAATTACCCTACTCATGATTTGGGAATGGCAGCTGTAATTTTTGCATTAAAGATCTAGAAACACTATCTGTATAGTGAGGTGTGCGAGATATATACTGATCATAAAAGCTTAAAGTACATTTTTCAACAGAAAGACTTAAATTTAAGATAAAGGTGATAGATGGAGCTTCTGAAAGATTATGACTATACCATGTAGTACCACCTAAAAAAAGTGAATGTAGTAGCAGATGTCTTGAGTAGGAAATCTTTTAGTAGCTTGACACATATATCAGCAGAAAGGAGACCGTTAATTTAAGAGTTGCATGAGTTGATGGATCAGGGTTTGATATTGGCCGTAACATTTCCAAGTTTGTTTTTGTTTGCTGTAACATTTCCACATATCATACTTCGCTTGCTAGTTTAACTCTACATGGAAACAGAATATATATATGTGTGTGTGTGCACGTGCGTGTGTGTCAGATAGAAATATATTAATTTATTTAAGTGATATACAAAAATATTTTTATGATTTCAAATGTTATTTTATATATATACATATATGATTAATTATAATTTTAATTATTAACCTTTGTTAGTTGAATGATTAAAAACAATGCATTAATTAGAATCTTTAATCATATATGAATTATATTGAATGAATAATAAGGGAAGAAGAAGAAAACAGATCCAATCAGAACAGACTCAAGAAGAAACAATTATTAGAATCAGAACAGACCCAAGAAGAACAATTATTCTAATCATGCTTTCAATTACAGAAGTCTCTCCTCTTTATAGAAAAAAACTACAACAGTTCATAACAGCAATCCAAAAACTAAAACAGATTCTTAACATGCTATTGAACTAATCCAATCACAAACAGGCACATGCACAACTTCTAAACAAACTAACAGAACTCCAGCCAAAGATGCGTATTAGACGCCCGTGCAATGTTACTATGCTTTCATGCGAGCCTTCCGAGACAACTTCAGAAACATTCTCGGCGATACCGTTGTTGTAATTATTCATTGTTGTTCTGTTAACCTTTTTAGATAATAGATGTGTGCGCTAGATGCAGGAATCTTTAGATTTTGGTGAAGCGTTGCCTTCTAATTTCTCTACATAGTAAAATTTAAAGGAGGTTGTATCTTAACTGCTAAAAATTTGTATAATTCGGGAAATTCAAGTGGGAATGGGTCCAGTCGTCTAGCAGGTGAGCTTTGCTATCCCTCATACCCACAACAAAATGGGACATGAAAATTTCCAGGAATTGGAGCCTTCTTTTTTTAGTGCAATTGGCTCCTATGAGACTCAAACGACCTCATAGCCCTCCAGTATTGAGGCCTTCCAATGACAAGGTATTTACAATCTTTTTCACCTTTTGATTAAAGTCACTATATTCTCAATTTTTTGGTTATGGCACAAGGGAAATAGGCAACTTTGGACTGATGAACTCAGAGGCTGACCGATTCAACGGCCAAGGGCGGCACTGTGAAATTTCAAAATTTTTGGAGGATATATTGGTGATTCTCAGCCCCTTAATATTTTAGTACACTAACAGTAGGGCAGTACCCTCTTGCCAAACATTTGCCTCTTCTCGGCTCATCTCCTCTCCTCTATAATCACAGTTTTCTTTTCCCTCTTCTCTCATCATTCTTACTTATACATGACTCTTCATTGTTTGACTCGAATTAGCTCACTTCATATCTATATATTTTTCTCTCTCTTTGTTGCACTGGAAATGATTAGAGAGTTCATGGGTTAGATTATTTAAATTTAGGAAAAATAAATTTTAAATCTAGAAAAAAATGGATTTCATGAGTTAGACTATTTAAATCTAGGAAATATGGGTTTCATGGTTAACGGGTTAGACTAAATGGGAAAATATTTCCATTAAAAAAAATATTATATTGAAATTTAGGAAAATATGGATTACATGGCTAACGGGTTTCATGGGTTAGACTAAATAAAAAGATGATTTCCAAAAAAAAAAATATTATAACTATTTAAATCTAACAAAAATAAATTTTAGTACCAAAAACTCTCCCGCTACCTCAACACCCGGATGTTTACTATAATTTAACTAAAACAATTTAATAATTTTTTTTAAAAAATTTTCTTATGAACTTATATTTATTTTATATATATTATTTTTATAAATTAAATATTTTATTTAAATCTCTTTATTAAATTTCTACGTCCATCATTGAATGAACTTTCCTCTATAATTCCATTTATTCCATGGAAAAAAACAAAAAAAAAAATCCCATTTAGTCTATACCCATTTATTCCATGGAAAAAAACTAAAAAAGCATCCCATTTAGTCTATACCCATTTATTCCATGGAAAAAAACTGCATCATGGCCCATTTAGTCTATACCCATTTATTCCATGGAAAAAAACTGCATCATGGCCCATTTAGTCTATACCCATTTATTCCATGGAAAAAAACAAAAAAAGCATCCCATTTAGTCTATACCCATCTATTCCATGGAAAACAACCGCATCGTGGCCCATTTAGTCTATTCCTCTATTTATTCCATGGAAAAAAAAAAAAAAAATGCAACATGGTCCCTTTAGTCTATGCCTAAGGATGTTGGCCTCTTATATTTTGGTCTCGTGTGGAAACTCGAAGAAAATGAACTCAAATTTAGATTTTTTTTTTTTTTTAAGTAAATTGAAAAGTAAATGTATCATTATATTAGTTCATTTAAATTTTTTTATTATTGAATTCAACGGAAATCAGTCTATTTTTTTTATTTAATTAAATGTGAAATCAGTCGATTTTTTTATTTAATTAAATGCAAGCTCGAATTGACTAATATTGTAAATAAAAATTTATTAGTAATTTATTTAGAACTTATTTGATAAGATGGAATCTGTTGGAAAAAATATAATAAAATATCACTCTAAGTGGCCTGATTAATTTTCATTTAACTTTTATGCCATTAGGTGGTGTTTGTTTCGCTTAGCTAAAAATAATTATTTATAAAATAAGAAATCGATGTCATAGTCGGCAGCTGGAATAATTTAGGGAAAGATTATAGCATATTTTATGTGTACATAAAAACAATTTTCCCTTTATTCCATCAAGAAACTTCTTCTTCAATCTTCTCTATTTTTCTTTTTTTTTTCTTTTTCTCCTTTACTCCTTTTGATATCTTCTTTGAATAGTCACTGGAAGTAATCCCTTATTTTTTTTCTTTTTATTTTTTTCCTAATAACTCTTAAATTTATGTTTGTTTAAAATAGATTTTGAATATATCTCCTTAAATATATCACTGTTAATAGATTTTGAGTGAATAAATTTATATATTTATCTTTGTTAGTAGATCTTAAATTTTTGTGGTGTTTTTTCTTTTTTAATTGAATTATTTTACTTTTTTAGTTTGTCGGAATATTTCATTTTTTGGAGAAAATTATTACACGATGTGGAAATTTTTCTTTTAATAAGACATATAAATTTAAAAATTATCTAATGAGTCTCAAAAAAAGATCACAGAGTCAAAGAGTGAAATATGTAACTTACACACTCTATCAATACTCTTAGATTTTTCAAGTTCTTTATATTATTTTTTATACTAGTAGTTAATTTTATTTATGTAAAAATATAATATATAGATTTGTATTTCTCTAAAAGCTTTGAAGTGGTCTCTCTCTCCCCCATTGTTAGAGAGAAATTTCTCTACGTTTTCCTCCTTGTTTCTAAGACATTAAGTCTCCTTCCCTGTCGACATTGTTAGCCGTCTCTGTCCTCATTCAAGCAGGGGATGCCTCTATATTCTCCGCCTGGACGTGGGTTGCTATGTAGACTTTTAGGTTGGTTTTTGGTTGCATGCAGGTATGGTTTTTATGGTGAGGGCTTTATTGTGACCTACATTGATTTTCATCTGTTTGAGCTTAGCGACGATTGTCTATGTTTGTGGTCCTGCTGAGGGTTGTTTGGGCTACTTGAAGGGCATCGGTTTTAGTGGGTATGACAAAGGTTTTCAGACCCGATCCAGTCATAGAATCAATGGAGACAGAGAGTTAAAGGTTTAAAGTTGGACTGAGATTCAATTGGCATACTATTAATTGAATATTATAAAATAATTAATAATGATACTTTATTATAATTAGTGCTTTCATATGTTTTTATAAATAATTATTAAAAAACTTAGTTCAATTTTAAAATGTAATTTTCTAAAATTTAATTTGGATATTTAATTTATTTTTTTAAATAATAACAATTAATTATTTAAAAAAAGTTTAAAATTGAAATTTTTTTTATAATAATTTTATTCATATTAATGAAAAATAAACATTAATATATTAATTTATATAAAATAATAAATGAAAAATTTTAAATAATAATAATAATTTAAGTTAGCATACTAATATAATAAATTATCAATATCTTTAATTATTTTAGTGAATGAAATTTAAAAAAAGTTATTATATATATATATTCTTTGTCAAATAATTACAAAACAATAGTGTGGCTTGGTGGCTTGTTTGCTCAAAAATAATTGCTCGGTCTTGTATTCAATATCTATTACTGCTAATTGTAAAAAAATTTTGTTGAGTAGATCGAATTGGAAAACTGATTCAAACCCGGTTGGGCGTTCGGTTCGCCAGTTACCCAGTTGGTTTAAACCAGTTTTCTCCTGTTCTCAGAAATGAGGGTTTAATGTTAAAATTGGACCAAACCATGGTTTGGTTCCCGGTTAAACTAGTTCGACCAATTGGTCCATTCTGATTTAAAAACCATGGCTGTGACACCTCTTTGGAATCTCTAATGCTACTTGTTAACTTTTTATCCCTTAATGGCTAAGACGTCTAAGAGCACTACCATATCACCCCTCGAAGGTTGCTAGGTTAAATCCATGGTTAATCCTTAATGGAGCTCTATGATGTCACCTCCAACAATAGTGTGAAACCTCCCCCGTTCTGATGTTATGGGCTCAATGTCAGTCATTTACTGCGTCATTCATCAAGTAGTCATAGATGCGGCTATGGCTTCCTACAACTCAATGGAATGAAGATGTCTTCCGAATCTAGGCGGGTCGGATCCATGTTAGCTGTTGGGTCTCTATTTTAAACAATGGGCTTTGTTGTTTGGGTTGGGGTTCTATTTGATTTTCATGGGTTTTGCTCTGTATTTGGGCATGGGCTTTAGTTGTTATCTAGTATTTAGGCCTTCTATAATGTGTGCTTTTTTAATCTAATATATCTTCTATTTTGGAAAAAAAATCTTATATTTCTATAAAAAAAATTAGTATTCCATCTCTTATAAAAATATGAGTCTTATTTATAATATAGAGTGTATATCTCACATGATTGTAATAGATAATACATGTGCACCGAAAGCAGGTAATAATTTATCAAAAAACAATGCTCCTTATGGATACATATTTTCGATTATTTCTTAAATTAAGGAATAATAATGAGTCTCATACTTTAAGAGAGAGGAGATGTGTGTTAAATAATTTTTTGTTTACTACTTTTAACCAATCGTAATTGTACAATTGTTTGCACTAAAAATATTTATTTTATTTATTAATTATTTTTAGGCCTAAGGATTAATTAAATTTTTTTTGTGAAATTAATTTAATAAATTTTATTTTATTAATTTAATTAATTTGCCACCTGAGATAATTAATAAGTAAATTAATGATGGTTAGTGGATGGTTATCTGAGATAAGGAAATTGACGGTAATTTATAGCGGTTCTAAGTAGTTCCAAGGAGTGGGCAAATAACTGTAGGTAACCATAGAATATGACAGAATGTATTCCAGAGTCTTTCAGGAGCCTTCTAGATACCTGCACGATAGTTTGTAGTGGTTCTAAGTAGTTCCAAGAAGTGGACAGGTAACTGTAGGTAACCACAGAATGTGGCAGAGTGTGTTCCAAAATCTTCCATAAGTCTTCCAGATATCTGCATACAGAACTATAAATGTCAAATACTCTGCAACGTAAAAAGGCCCAACAACCAATAAATCAATCAAATAATAATAGACTCCAGCAGTCTATTTATCTTTAATTTTATTTGTCTTTTTATTTTCCTAGCCTTACATTTTCAAGCCTTGTACTTAAATTTCTAGTTACATTAATTGTTCAGTTTAATTGAAATTTTGACGAAGTTGCTTTCAATCTAGTCAAGTTTCCACAATCATTTGAGAGAAGTCAGAAAAGAGCGTAGTTGATACACTTAGTATATGGCACACTCATAATTCCTAAGCTGTTAGCCAGCCAAATTGGGTTTTAAGGAAATAATTTTTAGCACGTCCAGTGGGATTCATCTCTTACGGTGTCAAAACATCGTTTTACATAAATTTTCACTGTTCTTTGCTAAAAATTAGCACACAATTTTGGCACACCCAATGGGACAAAAGTCTCATCTCAACACACATCACCACTGTTATTAGCCAAATTTTTTTCTAAGGAAACAATTTCTAGCACACCTAGTAGGACTGAAGATCTCATATTTCACTATTATGCACATTTTTGGTGAGGTGTTACAAAATACCTTATAGTGATGAAGAAAAACTTGCATCAACCATCGCTGATGCCTTGGAAAAAGGCATAGGAAGGCAGATTGATATAGCTATCGACAAAATTAATGCAAATACAGAGAAAATTATTTTTCTAATTTAGACATTGGTTAAAAAGTTTAATTTGCATATTTTGTTACCTTCTGATAGTCAGGTCTCTAGGCTAGAAGAGTTTGACATGATACCTAGAAGTGTTAGGGAGCTAAGAAGGCAGGTCCAGTCCTAAACTCCTCAGGATAGTGATGAGGGAAGCTGTGCCAGCAGTGAGGAAAGATACCAGCTACCCCATAGGAGAGAAGAACAGGTGGTTAGCCAACCAAGAACACCAGTTCAGCTTAGCTACCCTAGTGGCAAAACTGTTGTTTCCATCCAAGTTTTCAGTAACACTATCCCGGTCATTTACTCTAGTGTTTATGATGCAAAGGTAGTTATAGGTGCTCAGGTGGTACCAGCCCCTCAGTAGGTGCAGACTCTCAAAGTGACCTTTGGCTCTTTTGGCTCGAGGGGTAATAACTTCAGAAGGACTACATTGTCCCAAATGATGGAGGAAAAATTTGGTCTTCAAGTTCTTACAGCTTCTAATGACCAATTTCTTAAGCTGGAGGAGCCAAACTTGACTTCTAGGAGTATTAGAAAACTCAGGGGCACTAGCCCGTAATCTCCTAGCAGGCAGTATAAGAGGAATCAATGTTTCCACAATTTAGATTCCTTTTATAACAATTATAATTGCTCCAGTTTTTAAGGTGATGGTTCAAATGACATGATTCTGCAAGTCCAAAGCCATCGCACCTTGCAGGAACCCACAACCTTGAATAGCTGACTTTACAACTTTTCCTAAGGACCCTACAAAAAATAGAATAGACAAAGCCAACATAATGGCTAAAGTGTAATTAAGTAAGCATTGCTGCCACTTATGCAAAATAAACAAAGGCTAATGTAACAAGTAGGCCTTATGGCCACTTTCATTAATAAATAAAAGCTGAAACATGGCTTGTTGTTCAATAAATATCTAAGTATTTACATATATGCTAAATTTTTTACATCAAGATATAACAGCTACAACATGTAAAAAAAATTCTTGGGAGAAGCTTGGAGTTAATAAGTAGCTCTAGAACACGACTGGATAGACAACTCCCCAATATTTGATACCAACATTTGACGATGAAGTGTCAGGAACACCACTACTGATAGGAGAAACTTATAGTACTGTCAATGGTACCTGCGGAGCTGCCTATACCTGGGTACCAGTTAGTACCTGTCAACCAGAAGAAGAGTCTGATGCCATAACTGCAAATACAAACGGTAGAGTGGGCATTCCCAAGCAACAAAAGTAAAGTAAGAAAAGCAGACATATAAGTTCTAAAATACTTACATTTAACAAATGCAAGCAATTGGCAGGTACCAACTGTAGGCACTGACTGGCACATTAGTAGGTACTAACCTACACATCATAGGTACTGATTGTAGGTACTGACCAACACATTGGTAGGTACTAACTGCAGGTACCGATTGTAGATATTGACCAACATCTTATAGGTACCAACTAATATGCTTCAAATACCAATCAACATTCTGCAGGTACCTGCGAAATCAATAATTCTAGAAGGCGAAATTAACAATTCCATAAGCAATCAACAAAGCCCAATCACATTCTTAACCATCATTGAACATCAAGAATCTCAAAACTACCAATTCAAGAAAGAATGGCAAGAAGAAATACATTGAGAAATTGCAACAAAGTGTGAGATAAAAGAAAAATCGACTAGGAGATATCAACCTAATTAATGTCAGATGAGATGATCGATTTGATGAATGGCCGATGAGTCGAGTAAGGCCAATGAGGTGAATGGTGGTGATCACGTTGATGAATGGCTGATGAGCGAGTAAGATGAATGGAGCAATGCCGGCGTGAAGGGGAACTGAACGGTGATGCATCGACAAAGCAAAGGATGATCAGAGACTCGATAAGGAGGCTTGAACCACACAAAAGGATCGACAATGGAAGTCGCACACTGAAGGGAAGAGTAAAAGAGAAAGAAAAGAAAGAAAGAAAAGAGAGAGAGAGAGAGAGAGAGAAAGAGAGGGAAAAATATATATTAATCGGGTTTCTTTAAGTGATTTGATTGTAGAGATAAATCTACAGTATCAAGAGATTTACAATGATTAGAAGTCTATGGGATAATAATTTGTAGAGATTAGAGTTCCAGTAGAAATTAAATTCTTATCGGATAGAGTTAACTTGAGTTTCAAATTCCCAAAAGGATGACAGGTGATAATTGATTATTTTTTGAATTTTAAACAACAAAAAGGTGAGCTAAAATCGGATCTTATCTACCTGAAATAGCCTACCTTACCAATCCAGGTGTTGGGGCAATTGTTTGCACTAAAAATATTCATTTTATTTATTAATTATTTGTAGACCTAAGGATTAATTAAATTATTATTTTTTAAATTAATTTAATTAATTTGTGACATGAGATAATTAATAAGTGAATTAATGGTAGTTACTAGATGGTTATCTGAGATAAGAAAGTTGACAGTAGTTTATCGCAGTTTAAAGCAGTTCTAAGGAGTGGGCAGGTAATAGCAGAATGTGACAGAATGTGATCTAGAGTCTTCCAAGAGCTTTCCGGATACTTGCACGATAGTTTATGACAGTTCTAAGCAGTTTCAAGAAGTGAATACGTAACTACAAGTAACTGCAGAACATGATAGAGTGTGTTCCAAAGTCTTTCAGATACCTTTAGGCAAAATTATAAATGTCAGATACTCTATAATATGAAAAGCCCAACAACCATTCAATCAATCAATATAATAACAAATTCCAACAGTCTACCTATTTTTAATTTTATCTGTCTTTTTATTTTTCAAGCCTTATATTTAAATTTTCAACAATCAATATAATTTTCAGTTACATTAATTATTCAGCTTAATTGAGATTTTGATGAAATTGCGTTTAGTCTAGTCAGGTTTTCACAACCGTTTAAGAAAAGTTAGAAAGGCGCACAGTTAGAGATAGCAACGGGTTAGATTTTTGCGGGTATCCGATCCTATCGAACTCTAATAGGACGAGTTTGGGAATTGTATAATTGGGTTTGGGACGAGGTTTAAAAAATAATATTTGTAACGGGTTCGAGTTAGGCTCGGGTTTTACATGTTGGGTATCCATTATCCGAACCCGTTTATATAAATATTTAATTAAATATAAAATATATATTTTTTATAATAATATTTATAAATTTTTATACATTTTATTTTATATAAAATGAAATTTAAATATTTTATGAAATTATTAAAATTTAAACATATAAATTATTAATCAAAATAAATTTTCATACAAAATATTACTTAAAATATATAAAATTAAATGTATTCAAGTTTTTTTCGAATAATAATAATCAATTTTTGATAGTTGAGAATAAATTTTAATTGGATTTGAGATGTGTTTGAGTTTTGATAATATTAATTGAGTTCAGGTAGGGTAATTTTATTGGATATCCTATTCATTGTCATTTTTACGTGCAATTCTTAAACTGTTAGCGAGCTAAATTATTTTTGAAGAAAACACCGATTTAGAAGGAAAAGTGGAAATTGTGAATCCTACTGTGATGTGTGAAGCCCCATGATTATTGATTATAGACCACCACGCCCTTGATGTAGAAAATCGTCAATATTAACGCGAGGCCCAAGTCATATGCCATTAACTAGCGAATGCCCATGCATAGCATGGGTTAATTAATAATTAATAATTTATAATTATAATTTATATAATAATAAAGTAATATGATTATTATTAAATTAGTTTCTATTTAAATTTCTTTTTTATTTAATTTAAATTAAAATTTAATCCTAATTTGTGATATAGTTAATTAAAATACTTTATTTAATTTTTTATGCATAATTAATTATAGTTTTATGCATAATTAATTTTTTATGCATACTTTGTTTAAAATATAATAAATTACCTTATTCATAAAAATAATTTAAGCATTATGAAATTTTTATGTTTTATCTTATAAATTTATGTAAAGTAATATTTATTTTTTTAGTACTTTATAAAAATATATTAGATTAATGAAAAATAATATTATTTTCACAAATATATAAATATAATATTTTTTGTAATTAATATGATAAAATTATTTTAAATTATTAATAATAATAATTGAATTATTTAAAGTTAATAATAATAAAAATATATAACATTATTATTAATTAAAAATAATATTTTATTATATTATTTTTAAAAGTGCTATATCTTTATATTTTTGTAAAGTTATATATATATTTTTCTACTAATATGATATACTTTTTGTAAAATAATTTTTCCACAAAAATTATTATCGCTTTACATAAATTTATAATATAAAATACAAAAATTTCGTGTATTTATATATCATCATTTCTATTAATCTAATAAATTTAATAAAGGCACATCTATAATTTTGGTAGTGTAACTTATTTTTTCAATCAATTGTACTTGTAGTTAAATTTTTGATATAATCATATTTACTATTTATTTTTGAGATTTTACGGCTGTACAAAAATATAGTTGAAAATTGATTTATATATAAAAATATAATTATTAAATTAAAATAAGAAAATAATTCTGTTGGAAAAAAATAATAAAATGATAGATAATTAAAATATTAGTCTGAGGCATAGTTATGCTATCCTTAAAATAATTATGGCACAATCAACTATCTTTCAAGATTCAAAATTACAAAAAGTACCCCATACTTCTACTCATTTTCACTTCAGGGTCTGTGGTTCATTTTGTGACAAAGTGGTACCCTGAAATTTTCCTTCGTTAGCAAATAACAACTTTCTGTCCATCTCTGTCAATGGATTGAAAAATGATTTTTTAAATAATTTTACTATTTTTTTAATGATTTTTATTAATTAAACATTAAAAGAAAAAGAAAAAAATATATATCTTTCTTGTTACTGTGAATGAAACCCCCCTCTCCCCCCCCCCCCCCCTCCCCTTTTACCCTTTATCTTTCATGGTTGGTGTTGATGATCGCGAGGCTTTAGCATTAGGGGTATCTCAACTGTATTGTCCATTGATGTACCAAAAAGAAAATAACCAAACTAGATAGCATGTGTAGCACAAGTTAGCAACCATAGATGATATAGAGACATCACTTTGGCTTGCATAACAATAGTATCTGATTGTAAATTTACCATGGGAAAAAACTAAGGTTGGCATTCACTAGTGTTGTATCCTTTTTCACTGTTCAAATGCAGGCTCTTAATGCCCGAAGTTGATCTAAATGTATTTATATTTGAAGAGTTTCTATCATAAGAGGAATGCTTCTATTCTAAAGATGCAATAGGCAAACTTTTTTTAATGCTAAAAATTTTGATTATAGGGTTCACATATATTACGCGAGAATGAATTGGATCACACTCCTAACAAGCACTGTTTCACTCTGTTAAAACTAAGGTTGGCATTCACTAGTGTTGTATCCTTTTTCATTGTTCAAATGCAGGCTCTTAATGCCCGAAGTTGATCCAAATGTATTTATATTTGAAGAGTTTCCATCATAAGAGGAATGCTTCTATTCTAAAGATGCAATAGGCAAACTTTTTTGAATGCTAAAAATTTTGATTATAGGGTTCACATATATTAGGCGAGAATGAATTGGATCACACTCCTAACAAGCACTGTTTCACTCTGTTATACTCTATTTTCCTCATCAAAAACAGTAAATGATTATTCTAGCTCATTCTCTTATAAGTTAATTCTTCATAATGGACACTTATGAGCCTAGAGTATACTTATGAAATCTAGACGATCCCAATGAACTCCTAGAATGCTTCTGTTCTTACCATAAATGATTCATTGTGCTTCTTTTGATTAAATCATGGGAGATGGTATACAAACTGGTGGGTTATTTTTTAATGCACTTATAGGCCTGGTTTTGTTTCTAGCTGCAAGTTGGGAAGTATTGATTCTTCACTGATTGGTGTTATAATAACAAGATGCAAGCAAACATTCTTGTATTGGTTTTTGTCCACTTGGTATGGATCTTTTGGAATGTTTTGGCCATGATGACATGTCCATATTACAACTTAAGTTTTTTCGTGTGCACTTGGATTAGCTACATATTACTTAGTATTTAAGTTCTATAATGTCCTAAACCTCATTGTTGACTAGAAACTACTAAGTGTATTGGTGCATAGATTGGTTTCTTCGTGAATGTGCATAACGGTAGCAAAAGAAGCTGGCAAATACCGACTTCTGCATATCTTATATTTTCTACTATTGCTTTTTTTCTATAAATTAAAAATAATAATAATAAAATCGAGAGGTTGGATAAAAGAGTTCAAAGTGCCTATATACCTTTCACTTGATGATGAATTGGCAATTGAAATGTTTTTATTTATAAGATAAAGAAATAAGGTATATGCTAACCCCTTAACCACTATTGTCAAATGATGGAAATGATATTCCAACATGGACACTTGAGTGGCAAGTAACTTAAAGGCATGTCCAAAAAAGTTGGGACAAGTTTCAAATCTGCACATGAGCTATAGCCCTCGACCGTTTCAAGCACTCAAGGTCATATATTGATAAATCATTTCTAAAATTGATGAAATGTCTAGATAAACTTGAATTCATTAATTGCATAAATTTTGAAAGAGCTAAGAATTTAGGAATCATTGATCATGAGGGGAGGAAGCCTCAATAACCTTCACAAAGTTTCCATGACAATTGCTAAAAACTAGAAGACTTGGCACGGCTTACTCTTGCTCCAAACCTCAAGTTTCAGTAAAGAAATGTTATTCAGTTTTACTAAAGGTCTTGGTGAATCAATGGTCTGATCGTGTGGGGAAGGAGGTGAAGCAGGAGGTGAGCAGAGATGATGGGGGAAGGTAAAAAGGAAAACTAAAACTTCTTTTTTCTTAATTTTTAATTATTAAAAAATCATTTATAAGTATTTTTAAAGTATTTTTTAATGCCACGTTAGCACATTTAAAGGCGTTAGATAAAATGACTCGATTTGCTGACGACGCACTAATATGAGGTACCACTTTGTTATAAAGTGAAGCACAAACTCTGAAGTGAAAATTCAATGAAACTACAGAGTACTTTTTTGTAATTTTTCCTTAATATTATATGGAATCAGGAATTAGTGGAAATATAAATAATTTTTGATAATTGAAACTTATAAATCTTGAATAAAAACAATAAAAATAAAGCAAAACAAATAAAGAATTTAAGAACAAAATATGAGAAGAAAATTTTTTCTAATGACTTTTTTTTTGCATGTCCCAAACGATATTTATAGGTGAAAAATAAGCCATTTAAATTAAAATTTTATTTTATTAATAATTAATTAAAAAAAAACTCGTCAAGAGTGTGACACTTGTGTATTTGAGTGAACTCTAACAATAAATATTTTTTCTATAATATTATTATAATTAATTACTAAAATTATTTTTTGAGAAAAAAGTGTCACAATATGACATATTTCATTAATAAATAAAATGTATACGTGCAAAATTTATATATAAGTTACAATTCATTATCAAATACAATTAATATTTACTCAACTTTAGAATAGAACTGGTCAAGTGTTATATACTTAGTTAAACCAATTGAAAGACAAAAATTAAATATTAGGATTGATTATACATATATATATATATATATATATATAGAGAGAGAGAGAGAGAGAGAGAGAGAGAGAGAGAGAGAGAGAGAGAGAGAGAGAGGGGGGGGGGGTGATTAAGTTATATAATCATTTTTATCATTTTAAAATATTAAATTTTTTATATTCTCTTAATATATTAAACAAATATAATATATTTAAGTACTATCTTTATTTAGTAATATTAATTAATATTATTCTAAAAAAAGAATATTAATAATTAACAAGCATTAAGAAAGTGTAAAAAAAAAAACAAAATTATATGTATGTGCAATATAAAATTTGGTTAATTGCCAAAAAAACCCTAAAGTTTGTCAATTTTTGCAATTGAATCCTAAGTTTGTATAATTATCAATGAAATCCTCACGTTTTATAGATGTCTCAAATTGACTCGACTATCAATAAACCGTTAGTATACCTAACGGAAGTTTCAGTCAGCTGCTATATTATCACTGAAGAAACTACATTAGAAACCCAAAATTAACCCTAATTTCTCTACTATAAGAAATCACTTATTGAGCCTTTTTTCAAAATCGATTCTTACGCTCTCCATGTACTGATTCAATCCTAAAATGCATGCAAGTTGCTTCTTCTCAAAACTTCTTCTAATCCACTGATTCAATTCTTCATCCATTGATTACCATGTCTGAAAGTGAAGGTTCAGCCTCACAAATCCAAGATCTTTCTCCCCCTCTGTTCCCTTATTCTTCCCCCTTTCCTCTATACTTCCTTCCCTCTTCTATGCACAATTGAGCTCTGTATCCACACTTATTGCCGCAACGGAGGAAAAAGAAAGTAAACAATGAGGAATAGGTGCGATGATGAGAAGAGAGATTTTGTGATTGCGATCAATTAGTGGATGACAAAAAGGAAGTTGGACTTTTGCAAAGGTATTTACAAGATCAATTAAAGCTTGATGGATTTGTGTATGAGTGTGGTGAAGAATTAGATAGTCAAGAAGAGGAAGTTACTGCTCTAAATCAAGATTTCAAGACTCCTCTTTCAAGTTAATTGCTACTGGCTTTTAATTTATTTAACTTTTTGTTTTAAAATTTCTTTTTGGTTTTTGAATCTATCCAAATGTAAAAGAATTTTATGATTGAGGATTTTTGTTGATTTATGATTTGAGCCAAAATTTCAATTTTTGGGTTTTCTTTTTTTGTGCAACTAGAATTTGAATGGAATTTGAATTTTTAGAGTTGATGGTCTTAATGTCACAATGTTTGATCTAGAAATGCATTATGTTATTGTTCTGATTTTGTTTACATGGGAGATTCCAATTTCCAAATTTACAATCCTAGTGATTTTGTTTGCAAAATTAGAATCTGTGGTGGCTTTTTATAGTGGAGAAGTTGAGGTTAATTTGGAGTTTATGATGTGGCTTATCTAATGATGATATGACAAGTGACGTGAAACTCCCGTTAAGTAAAATAATAGCTTATTGACGGTAGGATCAATTTAAACATCAATCAAACATAAGGGTTTAATTGACAATCATATAAACTTCAAGATTTAATTATAAAAATTGACAAATTTCAGGATTTTGTTGGCAATTAACCCTATAAAATTTTAGGCACATAAAATAAATATATGTTAATATAATTTAACTTACTTAACAACAATGGCAACTTATTATGATATTAAGAGGGTAATTATTACTTGTAATCCTACATGGCAACCTATCCTTTTAGAATGCCACATTGCAAATTTTTGAAAGATTTAGCCTACTTTATATAGATAAATAAATAGATATGCAATATGAAATTTTAGGTACATAAAATAAATATATGTTAATATATTAAAACTTACTTAACAATAATAACTTATTATGGTATTAAAAGTGTAATTATTACTTATAATCCTACATGGCAAGCTTTCCTTTAAAATGCTATATGACAAACTTTTGGAAGATTTAACCTACTTTATATCTGACTTACATGGCAAGCTCTCCTTTTAAAATGTCACATGGTAAACTTTTGAAAGATTTAGCCTACTTCACATATATAGATAGATTTGGTGGTAGAATGTTTATTATATAATATAAAAGAGTTCATATTTTAATTTTAATAATTTTTGTTCTCTTCAAAAAAATTATAAAGTAATAAAAAATGCTCAGTGAAATTTAGTTTTAACAAAAGTTGGTTGTATTTTTGCAATTAAATATAAAATTTGGAACTCACTTAATCCTCTATTTATTTTTCATTTAAAATACCATTCAATAAATAAAATAATTATATAATATCTATAATCAAGAATATTGATATTGAAAAATTATGATATAATCGTATAAAATAAAGCAAGTATTTAAAATCGATATGCACAATCCTTTCATTACGGCTCCTTTTTTATATATATATATATTTTCAATTTTTTTAGTTCAACTCTCCATTTTGAGAGATCACGTTGATTTGATAAAGTTAGATCACTAATAATTTGAAACCAACATACATATTTTTATAAAATAATATAAAAATAATTACCCACAAAGAGAAAGAAAATAGCTATATCAGAAAATCAACTCTAAAATAAAATAAAATAAAAAATTTCACATAAAAATAAGAATCTCAAGATATTTGCCAATATCACAATCCTAACATCTTTAGGACGCCTATACAAGTCCTATTATGAAACTAACTCTTAATCCTAGCAAAAAGACAAGTATAAATCATGTAAGCATATCTAATTTGGTTATATTCTCTTTCTTTAATAGTCAAGTTTCAATACTGACTTAAACATAAAGAGTAGTGATTAACTAATCTAACTGGTATTTTCCCTCTTACCTCATAGGTTATACCCGTAAGAAAAATTCATGAACAGTATCAAGTCGTAATTATCATGTAAATTTTAAATTGATCAATATAAATGTGTATTTTTTTTTTTGATATGTTTATTTTGTTATTTTACTAATCTCTATTTTTTTTTAATTTTAATTATTGTTATTTTTTTTTTAATTTTATGCTATTATATGGTAAAGTCTAGCTATTTAGGATTTACATTTATTTTTTAACTTTTGAATTTATAAATTTTATGCAAGAATTTAGTATAATACATTAATGCGAAACTTACAACAATATAATTTTTTTATTGACTCCAAATAGCTAATGGGTGAACAGTAAGTAGAAAGATCATGTGTGATCTTTATTTAATATATTTTATACATATACACAGCTCATTATTGATATAGTTCTCTTTTTTTTTTTTTTTTCAATATCTTGATAATTTCCTAAAGGAGGAAGGAGATACTTAAATTTAAACCCTGAATCTACTATATATAAGGTAATCACTCAATCGCTGAATTATTAACCTAATGAATCTAGAAAAGTGGAGTTTGAGCTGCTAAAAGCTGAGAAATCATATGCATAGTTGGTCGAGATTGTGGATTGATGTTTAAACATGCAATCGCAACCTTCATAATTATCATTAGCTCATCTTGAACTTGAGGGGAAGGAGTTGGAAGGCGTTGGTCTAGAATATCTTCCAGGACTAGCTTCTGAGCTGAAGGGGATGACATAGAGATGATGATTTCACCTGGATGTTTTCCTTTGATTACTTCTAATGCTACTATTCCAAAACTATACACGTCACATTTTTCAGTCACCTTCATTGTGTAAGCAAGCTCTGTCACACAAAATTAGACGAATTGATTAAAATTTATTAAATAAGAGGTGCATTCCTAACTACAAATTATAAAAAGAAGAAATGCATGTTTGATTTAACTTATGAAAATCAGCTTATAAATATCTAATGATACTGCAATTATTTTTAAGAATTTGAGATTTTAAGTTTTTGAAATAATCGTAGCAGGTGAGAAAAAAAAATTGATCGAATCACAGTCTCGGTTGAGACTATGACTTCTGTTGGTGTTTTATGTGTTAAGAAAGGCCATTAAGTCTAATACCTGGTGCAACATATCCGTATGTGCCTGCTAGTGTAGTCCAATGGGATGAATCAGTATTTAGACGCTTGGCAGTCCCAAAATCTGATAAGTGGGCCTCATATTCAGAATCAAGCAAAATATTTTTGCTTGTTATGTCTCGATGAACAATTGGCGGTGAGCAATTGTGGTGCATGTAAAACAAGGCACTGGCAACAGCTTTAACAATATTTACTCTCTTGCTCCAATCCAATTCTTTAGCTTCTTTGTCATTGCCCAAGATTGTGGCCAAGTTACCGCCATCCAAGTACTCATAGACCAGAAATGAGAGTTGAGCATATGAACAAAAGCCATAAAGTTTTACTATGTTCCGATGCCTTATCTCAGTTAATGCCCTTATCTCGTTCAAGAATTCCTTTTGACATGTCCTCTCGCTGTCACGATAATGGTGGAGCTTCTTCACCGCTACTGTGCTTCCTGATGGCAAATTTGCTTTGTAGACGCTGCCATATCCTCCCTTCCCAATGCAATATACAACATTAAAACTATCGGTGGATTTTATGATTTCGTCATGCATGATTCTTCCATCAGAACTCGAAATTGAAAATGATTCTTCATCCCCTTGATCACTTTGTTCTGTTTTTGGATCTTCATTTCTTTTTCGAAAGAAGAAGAAAACTCCCAAGAAACTGAGAAGCGAAAAAGCTCCGCAAATAGGGAGGAAAATTATTAGAAACAACATTTTATGGCTCCTACTGGAGGTAGTACGTTTGTTGGTCCAAGAATTGCATGGTGTGAGTCCTGGGACATCCCCACACAATCTCTTGTTCCCTTGAAATGCTTCCATGGAAGCATTTTGAAATGCTTTGTTGGAAGGAATGGGACCTTCCAATTCGTTGTAGGATATATCGACGAACACTAAACCATGCATCTCTTCAAAACTATCTGGAATAGAACCAGACAAATTATTGTGGGAGAGATTCAGCGTCTCCAAGCTCTCTAAACTGCTCAATTGTGATGGTATCTCTCCTTTGAGAAAGTTTCTGCTCAAATCCAAATTCGACAAGTGAGTTAACTTCCCCAACTGAATTGGAATTTGTTGGCTGAACTCATTGCTGCTCAAATTCAAGTAGATGAGTTTAACTAAGTTTCCAATGTTTTCAGGAATTGATCGGCTCAATCTGTTTGCTGACAGGTCAAGATACTCAAGATCACCTAACGACCCAAATTCTGAAGGTATACCTTCAGAAAGCTGATTGTCTTTTAAAAAAACCTTCAACAAAGAAGTCAACCTTCCAAATTCCTTAGGAATACTCCCAGCTAATTTATTAGAAGAAAGATCAAGTGCTTGTAGCTGAGCTGCATTTCCAATTTCAGGTGGAATAGTACCACTAACTTTGTTGCCTGCCATCAGCAGCGTTGTCAAATTTGGACACTTTCCCCAGTTAGATGATATTTCCCCGCTGAAATTATTGTAGCTTAGATCAATAAATTGAAGCAGAGGATAAATGCCAAAATCTTCGGATATATTTCCCGTGAATTGGTTTTGCTCCAGCCGAACTCTAACAAAGCTTTTGCAATCTTTAAAGCTTTTAGGAATTGGGCCATCAAGACGATTGTAGTTTACGGTGAAGTTCTGAAGCTTTTTATTTTGGCAAATGGTTTGGGGTAAATGACCAGTCAATTGGTTTTTGTCTAGTTGAAGCACAGACAGGTTTGGGAGACTTGCTATCTGTTCAGGAATTGGCCCGGAGAGTTGGTTAACACGGAGATACAAATATTTTAACTCTTTCAAATTACTCAAGGAAGTAGGAATAGAAGCATTAAGTTGGTTTTCACTCAACTCTAGATCAATCATAGACTTCAAGTTTCCCAACTCATTAGGAATGGGGCCAGAGAGCTTATTTTCATAGAGATGAAGAAGGGTGAGACTTGTCAAATTACCTAGTGTTGCCGGAATTGGGCCAAAAAGACTGTTTCTATAAAGGCTTAGGGAGTTGAGAGACTTCAAGTTTCCAATTTCTTGGGGAATTGAACTAGAAAGTTGATTGCGGAACAAAAACAACACAGTTAGGTTTGTCAAGTTCCCAAAGGAGGAAGGAATGGGTCCTGATAGACTGTTGCTATCCATGTAAATTTCAACCAAATTAGTAAGTTTTCCTATTTCTGGTGGAATCAAACCAGAAAGTTGATTTTCATAGAGAAACAACCGAACCATCTTGGTCAAATTACCCATAGAAGGAGGAATAAGGCCATCTAGACTGTTGGTATACAGGGCAAGCTCAGTGAGGGAACCTAACTGGCCTATTGTTGAAGGAATTGAGCCATTTAGCTTATTTGCAGCAAGGTGCAGGGTATCGAGATTTGTAAGGAAGCCAATCTCTTGAGGGATGGTCCCAGACAAGAGGTTATATGACAAATCAAGATAAATGAGTTTGGAAAGCTGAGTGATTCCAAGTGGAATGGTACCAGAAAGCAGATTAAGGCTAAGATCAATATAAGCAAGATTGGAAAAAGAAGAGAAGGAAAACTCATGGAGCGTACCATTTAAATCTGCGTTGGTAAGGTTGAGTCTCTCAATCCTTCCATTTCTGTTGCAAGAAAGTCCAACCCAATTGCATGGGCTTGTTCTTGGAATGGAATTGGTGGCATTTTGAAGAAGGAGGGGCCACGAAGATATGTTAGAATCTTTTAGGTTGTGAAGGGTGGCCGCCCATTTGAGAAGAGCATTTGCTTCTTGAGTGGAGTCAGTAGCAACTTTAAGTGAGGAGTGTAAAAGAATGAATAGGACAAGGGAAATAAGCAAGGGTAGATTTTCAAAGATGAATCTAGCCATGTCTTCTGCTTCGGCCTGTGGCAAATTACGGTTCATTGCTCTATTTATGTAGCCACCACCGCTCTCTACGTCAACAAGTCTTCATGGCATCAGGCCCACCCTCCATAGAAAAAAATATTGATAGCCCCACCCCATAGAAAAAATAGCATTAGGCCCATAGAAAAAAAATGCGCTATGGATCTACACCTAACATTGACTTTTGCTGTCCACTAATATTTTGGTCTATCGTCGAAAGACTTTTGACTAGGCGTTTAACTTTCTATTTTTAATATTAAAGAGAATAAAATATACTCAAATTTAGATTTTTAAGTAAATTTATAAATTGAAAATTACACTTATTATTAGATTAGTTCATTTAAATTTTTTTATTAATGAATTGAACGGAAATCAGTAGATTTTTTTATTTAACTAGATTTAAACTCAAAATTACTCAATATTGTAACTTAAAATTTATTTGGAACTTTAATGACCAAGTTAATAGTTCTAATATATCTTATTTGACAAATTAAAGGATGGCATTTATGTAGGAAAATTATAATGAAATAAAACTTTTTTAAGCGACTCGATTCAGAATTCCAACACAAGTAATAAAATATTGAGTGTTTATTAGAATAAATTTTTTAATTTTTATTTATCGTTTTTACCATTTGGTAGAATTTGTTCCAATTGTCTAAAATTAGTTATTAATAAAATAAAACTCCATCTCATAATTTGGATTTTTTTTTTCTTATCACTTTCCTTTTTTTATTATATAACTTATTTTATAATAAATTATTTATAAAAAAAGAATTTAATCAATTTTTTTTTACATAATTATGATTTTATTTCTTTTCTTTTAAAAAATTTAAATTTGAATATTTTATTTTAAATATAAAAATTAATAAAAAAAATTAAGTAAATTAAATTCTTATAACGTTTTAATTTTTAAACAGAAAATTAAAAAAAAAATTATTGAACGCTCCTTTTCCTATCACTTTCAATTAGTGGTGATTAAGCAGTAGTGAAAGGATTGCTTTTGAAAAAAAAAAAAAGTACAGGAAAAGTGGGAATCGTGAATCATATTTGTGATGTATGAAGAATCATGATTATAGAGTGCTAGTGCTTGGTTGTTAATGTATAGGTATTTTAAAAAATAAGCCAATGAGTTTGATGAATTTAGTAAATATCTATTTAATTTAGATGAATATAATTGATAACTATTACTAGCTAATAATTAATAATTTATAATTGATAATAATTAATTTATATTAAGTATTTAATAAAAATATGTGTAGTTATTATTTTTTATGAATAAAATAATTGATAAGACTATATATTATATATTTATTAATTTATTATATCATATGATTTATTTTATTATTATAATAAAATAAAATTATATATTGATTTATTATATTATATAATTATTTTATTGTTAAAATAAATAAATAAAAATAATAATTTTTAAAAACATATAATTATAAAATAATACAATAATTATTATTGGAAAAAATTGCAATTTTAAGTTTTACGCGAAAAATTATGTAAATAAATAAATGTTTCCTCGATTTAAGTCATTAATAAAATAAAAAAAATATTTATAAAAAAATTAGTATTAACGTCATGGATGATGATATTGTAAAAAAAAAAAATAAAATGATATCACTCTTTTTGAGCTAATTCAGCTTGTGAAAATATAAGAATATTTTTGTAAGGTAATGGTAAAAAAAATTACCCAAGAATAATTCTATAAATAAAGTTGATTAAAAATTTAATATTTTTTTAAATATTCATTTAATTATTGAATATAATTAATAATTGATAAGTATTTAAATAACTATATCAACTTATTTAATAAATTTTTTTAAAAAGTGATTAATAATGTCACGACCCAACCCATGGGCCGGACCGGCACTAGGACCTGGGCCAGTCTAAAGTCCCCGAGGCCCGTAGTAAGCCTAACTATTCCTTGACCCAACTCTAAGGCCCATTTGGGCCCAATTTCAAGAATTCAACCAGACAGAGTCCGGCCATAAAATGGACCTTTTAACGGAGAGTTTTTGACTCACCTGACCTGTAAACACATTATATAATCAATTGGGGAGCTCAGCTCACCCTCCACATACTCATACAACATAACAATAAAATCATCCAGTCCATCAACATGCATAAAATAATAAGTTTACAAGTCCAAAAATAACAATATATATTACAGACCCAATTCAAATAAATATTTCTAACACATGCAAAAATTCTAAGAGTTAACGGGTTTATACAAAAATAAATAAATGACCTGCGAGGGAGAAAAGCAGGTTAACCTCAAAAATATCCTCCTGTGGCCTGGAAAAATATTGAACAGGAGTAAGCGTTCGACTCAGAAAGTAAAATATCAATTTTAACTATAATCTCTATAACTATCTAAGCTAATGTACCCTGTAGAGTGAAATGCAACCTGTAGAGTGAAATGCAACATCAACAATATTTTCACATCATAACAGCAAAAAGATAATTTGGAGCATTCACACACCCAGTAATATCAATCATAATATATGGGAGCTGATCCCCTATACAGCTCTCTTAAATCCAACCTGTGCCAGCGAAGAACTCAAGCTGGACTTTCGCTTAATAAACCAAATCAGGGTCCCAGCGAAGAACTCAAGCCGTGTCTATCCCGAAGGACCGGGTCCCAGCGAAGATTTCAAGCCGTGTCTACCCGTCCTATCCATAGTCCACACCACATCACACGCACGCCAACGCACGCACACTGCTCCAATTACCACAACAACATCCATGGCACTTTAACAGTTATAAATGCAACATAAAACGTGCCTAGAGTTTAACTACATAGATACATACATATAAGTGATGCATGGGCATGCTTGAGCATATAATAATAGTGAAATTATAATTAAAATTAATATTTTACTCACAGACTTGACAGCGGTCACTGTAGCGGCTGAGCGGAGGAAGAAGGCTGTCCCGGCTCACCTGACAATTTCATTACAATTATTTAATACAATTGGCTCAATACAAATCAAGAAAAGATCAATTACGTCCTAAGTCGTGCCGAAAATCCAGCAGAGTCTCCCCTATACCTAGGACCTATCCAACCTGCAAAGGGGCTCAAAACGCACTTCTATATCACAAATCATACACTCACAACTCAATCACATCACACAGCCCCTCCTGGGCCCATCCAAACAGTCCTTAATCATAATATGTAAATTTATAGTATATTCCTTATAATTGATCATTTTTGCAAAAACTACCCAAACCCTAAAAATTCTAAAACTTTGCCCCGCGGTCCTTAGCAATATTACTAGGCTATTAACAAAAGAATCATAATTTTCTTAGCTATCACGAATATTTTATGGATTTTTAATCCCATTTAAGCACTAGAAAATTACGAAAAAGTAAAGTCCGGGTTTACCTATGCCGATTCCGACTCTGGGGACGCGCTCGGGACATCTGACAATGGTGGGGTAGCCAAAACTTCGATCCAATTCGGAGACTTTTCCGGTAGCCTATATGTCTGGCCGGAAATTCACAGACCTGGACAACTGTCGAATTTCCGCGAATTGAAGATACCTACACGAAGCCCACAACACGAGGGTTAGTACATAAATTTTATGAAATTTTTTAAGCTCATTTAATGCTCGGAAAAACACTGCGAAGTTTCGTGGGACCCACCGAAAAACGATGTCGAAAAATTTCGAAATTTATATTGCCACAAAGCTCTCGACGAGTGGAACGCTCTGGTACTCTCGGTTTTCTCGTGGGGTTCACGGTTTGCTAGAAATCTAGCCCAAAAGTCAAAATAGGCTAAAACTTCATGGACAAAAATTGGACAAACCGCTCTATGGATTTTGGTGTTCTTGGTGTCTATGGAAAGCTCTCGAGGTGTAGATGGGTTTAGACACAAGACCCGGTTCGATTGGTGGCTAGATTTCGGCCGGGAAGACGAAACTGCGTGCTTGTGAGTCGCGTCGCTTCGGGCGCCTTTTTCCGGGGTTCCAGGCCGCGGTCGGCGAGCTGGGGACGTGTGCCGACAGGCTGGGGTGGCAGGGGAGGCGGCGGCCCGGCAAGGGGAGGAGGGAGGAGTGAGAAAACGGGAGAGAAAGAGAGGAAGGACGAAACGCGCGCGGGAGAAAAAGAGAAGAAGAAGAAGGAGCCGGTCCGATTCGACCGGTCTGATCCGATCCGGTTCGATTCGAAATACAAAATTTTGAATTTTTCCTCTGCCTTGGGACCGAAAACGAGGTCCAAAAATTCGGAAAAAATTTCAGAAAACTCAGAAAAATGCATAGACTCCAAATATACTTTTAGTTTTGCCACGTGGTCTTTAAATTAATTTTTAAAAATCATCAAAGTTTTATATTTTCGGGAAATCAAACTCGATTTTGAAAATCGGAAAAATTTCAAATAATTTCCAAAAATTTAAATAAAATTAAAACATCAATATTTGCCCCAAAATAATAAATTTAAAAATTAGGGGTGTTACAAATAACTAATAAAATACACATATGTTATATTTTATATTAGCTCTATTATTATAACTCTTCATTAACTGTAACACAATTTTTTATCTTTTTATCATTTAACAAAAATATCCCCAGTATTTTGATGACCATTATTAATCATGCCAAGTGACCCATTTTTATCCACAATATTCTACAATTAAGAAACACAAAATTGGGAATGAGCCGCTCTAATTTCGTGCCTGTTTAGCATTGCATTCAGTGATATGAAATTATTTTTTTGAATAAAAATATTATTTTAAATACTGTTGATAATAATAATTTAAAAAAAATTATTTTATTATTTTAGTATTTTTATGATTAAAACTTATCAAATTTAAATTTAAATTATTTTTTAATACTCTCTAAGTAGTATATCTAAACAATTAATTTTTTCAATAGCAATTCAAATAATAATATAAAACAGGCCCTTCATCGTGCTGAAGCTTAAGAATAAATGATATAATATTATAAATTAAAAATTATATATTTGTTTCATTGAACTGAGAAGTATTTTTTTATTTTTTTCTTAAATTATTGAATTAATTTTTTGATTATTTATTTTTTATTTATCTATTTTAACAATTCAATGAATTAATAATTTTATATTTATTTTAATAAAAAAGTAAATGGGTTTTAACATAATATAATTAAGTAAATGATATAATTAACACAATAAATTAATAAATATATATTTATTTCAATAATAATATAAATTATATATATAATTTTGTTAGTCATTTTATAGGTTAATAACAAGGGTTAAATATAATTTTATCAAACACTTAATATAAATTAGCTACTATCAACTATTAATTATTAATTTATACATGTATTTTTTATATCATTTAATATATTATATAATGTTAATATATATATATATAATATAAATTATACACACTTTAATATTATATTTTAATTTTTTAAATTTGAGATTAGTAAAACTTAAAAAACGTGAATTGAAAATTTCATATGCCAAGAGCACCATTGGCTGATAAAAATTTTAAAAATAAAATGGTTATGATTTCTTTGATGGAATTATGATTATGGTTCAAATTGATCAGATTTTATCAACTTCATCTTTTTAGGTGGAATTTCTTCGGTGAAATTTTGATTATGGCTCAAATTGCTCAGATTTTGTGAACTAATTTGAACATGGTTCATAAAGCTTAGACTATTGCTCATATTTTCTTTGGTGGCATCTGAGTAGATTTGCTTTGTTGGAATACATAACGTCTTGAGTCTTTTTTTTTTAATAATATTTGACTATTTGTTGTGGTCTTTTATATATATATATATATATATATATATATATATATATATATATATATATATATTAAATTGAGTTAAAATTAAAATTAAAGGACTTAATGGTCGAAATTGAATTATAAAAAGTTTAATCAGTGAAAAAAAGTATTTGAGACTTGTTTAATTATTTGGCCTATTTTGTTATTAAAAAAAATTAGAGAAAAATGAAAGGGACGCCCAAAGGTTCAAAATTTCAAATATATTGACCGACCCATGCATTAATGTTTCAAAGTCTTTGGCTTTTACGGATAGTCCTGTTTTGTTTTGTTTCATTTTCTTGGTCCTTTTTCTTGGTTAATTAGGAATTCTCGTGCATTAGTACATGATAATATTATAAAAAAATGCTACATAATATTTTTTTAAAAATATTTTCTTATTATATATATATAGATTTATTTGCTGTAGAGATATATTTTTTATTTTTAATATATAAAAATAAAATAATATTTTAAATTTATTATTAACTATTTCGTATTTTATTAATTTTATGTAGACTTTAATTTTTACCTCTCAATTTTTTTTAATGAAAATTTCAAAATAAAAAAAATAATATAGTAGAAATACTTATTAAAGATATGGAATAATTTAAGTTTGGTTAGATCAAATTTTTATTTTCATCACTTTAAAATATCAAAATTTTTTTATATCATCTCAATATATTAAAGAAATATAATATATTCAAATATTATCTTTATTTCGTAATACTAAGCATTATTCTAAAAAATAATATTAATAATCGAAAAAGCATAAGAAAAAAATTATATAAAATTTTGTACTATATAAAATTATAAATACAAAAAATAAATATATGTTAATATTATAATATTAAAAGGATAATCATTAAATAATTTGTAACTTAATTATATTTATATAATTAGGGAATTAATAACTTAATTATAATTAAAATAATTAAATAACTAATTAATAAAAAATAAAAAATTTAATGAAATTAAATAAATTATATTTTATAAATAAATTGTCACTTGGCATGTAACATTTTCTTAAAATGCTACCTGGCAAGCTCTTGAAAAGGTTTCGTTTATATATATATATATATATATATATATATATATATATATATATATATATATATATATTGTAACAATCTTAATTTTTAAATAATTATTTTAGATGTATATATTAATATTTTATTATATTAAAATTATGGAAATTATTTAGAATTTTTCTGAATTTTGAAAATTGGGTTTGATTTTCTTAAGACAATAAATTTTATTGATTTTTAAAAATTAATTTAAAGACTATGTGGCAAAACTGAAAATATATTTAAACTCCAAATATTTTTTTGAGTTTTCTGAAATTTTTCAAAATTTTCGGACTTCGTTTTTTGTCTCATGGCAGAGTAAAAATTTAATTTTAGATATCCTAAATAAAACCGGCCGAATCAAACTAGACCGGATCGAACCAATTGAATTGAACTAGCCCATTTTTCCTTCTTCTTTCTTCCTCCTCACGCTACCTTAAATCCCCTCTCCCTCTCTCATTTTCTCTCTCCTCTCTCCTCCTCTCGCTAGCCAACCACTGCCCCTCTCTCCCAAGCTCACTAACGCACCTCCAGCACCCCTCCCCGCTGTCGGCCGTTGCTCCAGTGATTGGAAAATCGAGCTTGAAACCTCCCTCACGTGCTCACGCCTTTTTTACGTTCCAGGCCAAAATCTGGCTAATCTGACCACTATTCGGACCGTGTCTTATCCCAAATACCTCCTACTCCTCAATAGCTTTCCATAGACACCAAAATCACAAATTTTCATAAGGTAGATTGCCTAATTTTTACCTAGAAAATTTACGCCTATTTCGATTTTTGGGCTAAATTTCTCCTAAACTGAAAACCCTATGAAAATTCCGAGAGTACCGGCGTACTCTACTCATGAGAGCTTTGCAACCATATAAATTTCAAAATTTTCTGACACCAAAATTTCGATGGGTCCCTCAAACTTCGCAGTGTTTTTTTGAGCCTTAAATGAGCTTATTTAGTTTTGTAACAATTTTATTCTAACCTCTGGTATTGTGAGCTTCAAGTAGGTACTTTCATTTCGCGGAAATTCAACCATTGCTCAGGTCTATAATTTTCGGCCGAACAGATGGGCTACCAAAATAACTTCAGAATCGGGTCGAAATTATAGTCTACCCCACCATTTTCAAATGCCCTAGGCATGTTTCAAGCATCAAAATTGGCATAGGTAAATTCAAATCTTAAGTTTCTTCAATTTTCTTGTGCTGAATTTAGAATAAAAATCTATAAAATATTCATGGGTGGCTAGAAAATTATAAATCCTTTTGTATTAGCTTCAAAATATTGTTAAGGACCGCAAGGTAGAATTTTATAAATTTTAGGGCTCGTTTGAATAATTTATAATAAAATAATAGTTATAGGGATTAAAATGTAATTTTTCAAAATTATGAGTAGTGACTATTTTCGAGAGCCCAGGAGGGGATATATGATGATGATGATGATGATGATGATGAGATGTAGATGTGGGATTTGTGTATTAGAAGTGTTATTTTGATCATTTTGCAAGTTGGGTAGGTCATAAGTATAGGGAAAACTCTGCCGGATTTTCGGCAAAACTTAGGATTTATCCTTTGATTCTTTAAAGTTTTGTTTAAATAAATATTGATAAAATTTTTAATATAATGTTTAGGTGAGCCGGGCCCTCCTTCCTTCTCCACCCAGCTGCCTTAATGATCAGGTTAATTAGTGAGTAGATATTGATTTTATTTATAATTTCAATATTATTATATTCAAAGCATGTTCATGTATCACTTATACATATATATATATGTAGTAAATATTAGGCACGCTTTATATTGCATTTTTTCTTGATGATATTGCTGAGATTATTGTTTTATGGCGATCTGAAGCTGTGCGCGCGAGTGGGTGTGTATGAATATAGATAGGACTGGTAACGTGATTAGAGCTTGACTTTCTGGGACCCGATCCTTATTAGAGATAAGTCAAGATAGGCACGACTTTGAGTTGATCTCGCTGGCCCCTACATTTGGATATTAAGAGAAAGTCTGGCTTTGAGTTGATCTTATTAGCAGAGAAGTTCGGCTTTGAGTTAATCTCACTAGCAGAGGTTGGAACTAAGAGAGCTGCATAGGGGATTAGCTCCCATATATATATATATGTGTGAGTATGGATGTGATACACGGGTATGTGAGTGCTCTAAATTGCTTTTGATGTGATTATGACTTGTCCTGCTTGAACTGTGTGAAGGTATTGCATTCATTTTTAGGGATGCACTAGACTTAGATATTTATAGAAATTGTATGTAAAATCAATATCTTACTCTATGAGTCGAACGCTCACTCCTGTTCATCCATTTTTTTAAGGTTACAGGAGAGCTTATTTCTTGTGTCTAACCTGCTTCCTACCTCACAGGTCTATTAGCTGTTATTTCTATATTTTATATTGTTAAATTTGAATTGTAGACCTCCACATGTATAGAACCATTTTACTTAGCTTGGGACTATAAGATTAATTATTCTGGAATTGTAAACTTATTAATATATGCATGTGAAATGAGTGGATGGATGATCATGTTGGATGAGGGAGTTGGACTCCCATTTGATCTTATATTGAGTTGTTGATGATTGTGAGGGAGGCTAAGCTCCCCATATATATGTATTTTGTGATCATAGGTTGGGTAAGCTAAAAACTCCTCGTTTGATAGTTCAGTTTATGGTCGGACTTTGTCCAGTTTATGGCCGGACTTTGTCCAGTTGATTTCTTGAAAATGGGCTTGTATATGGGCTTCAAGGTTGGGGTAATAAATAGTTAGGCTTACTATGGGTTTTGGGGGCCTTATGCTGACCCAAGTCCTAGTACCGGTCTGACCCATAATTTAGGTCGTGACATATATATATATATATAGATGAGTTGAAATGAAAGTGAGCTTCTCATTAATCAGAACATATTACTGAATTGAATTGAAGATATTGTTGAATTGAATTGAATGAACAAAGGTAAATAAATGGGTTGAAAAAAAATTCTTAAAGTGTAAGATGAACTTATTTGGGTTTGAACCAATTATTATTAAGAAGTTAGAACTAACTAATTATTTAGTTGGTCATCCACTCTTATGAGTCTTTTGAACTTCTTGTAATTTTTTAATGTGAGGCTCTTGACACCCTTTCAAGTGGCAATCATTTTGGTTGACACTTGAAATTTGAAATTCTCCCTTGAACTCTTGAACTTTGATGCAACAACAACACTAACTTCACACTTTAATTGAACTACGATAGACCTACTTTGACAAACCTTAAAGATTGACGTAACGACAATATCAGAAACCTTGACAGTTGAATTGATTATGGTTGTTTTGATACCATATTACTGAATTGAATTGAATGAGTAGAGGTAAATAAATGGGCCGAGGTAAGAATTTGTAAAGTGTGAGATAGATTTACTTAGACCTGGACTAACTATTACTAAAAAGTCAGAACTAATCAATTAGTTAGTTGATCATCCACTCTTATAAATCCTTTAAATTTATTGTAATCTTTAGATGTGAGACTCTTAACATAATAATTGCTTTCTATTTATATATAAGAGATGAAAGAAGGTTGGCGAGAACCACAATTGGCTGCAAGTAGGGATGGCAACGGGTCTGGTTTTTGTGGTACCCGATCCAACAGAATCCTAATAGGACGGATTTGAATATTATATAATTTGGCTTATGACGGATTCGGATTTGAAAAATAATGCTGTGACGAGTTCGGGTCGGGTTTTGATTTTACATATTGGGTATCAGCTATCCGAACCCGTTTATATAAATAATTAATTAAATATAAAATATATATTTTTTGTAATAACATTTATAAATTTTTATATATTTTATTTTATAAAAAATGGAATTTAAACATTTTATGAAATTATTAAAATTTTAAAATATAAATTATTAATCAAAATAATTTTTTGTACAAAATATTAATTAAAATATATAAAAATAAACGGGTTCGGATTTTTTATTTGTAATAATAATCGGGTATGGGACGGGTTCTGATAGTTGAGAATAAATTTTAATCGGGTTTATGACGGGTTCGAGTTTTGATAATATTAATCGGGTTCGAGTTTTGATAATATTAATCGGGTGATTTTCGCAGGTACCCTACCCGTTGTCATCTCTAGCTGCAAGTTGTAACTGACTGTAATTGATTAACCAACTAGCTAACTAATTAATAAAACTAGCTACTTAATTAACAAAACTAGCTGGCTGATTTTATTTTAAATAGCATTACAACTCTGTAATTCTTCTTTGTTCTAATATGCTTGATAAGCTTCTTGCCACGAAGGCTACATCATACCAAGATGCCCTTTTCTGGAAATGGAAAAGAAGTTCATTCTGATAACATATGGCTTTGGAGTTAACAGAATGTTCTAAAAAAATCTTAAATTGAGTTAAAGCTGAAATTAAAGGATTTAATTGGTTGAAATTGAATAATAAAGAGTCTTCTTGATTTAAAAAAAAAAGATTTATTTAACTAATCTTATTCATTTTGGACCGAAGACACAACATGTATAATAAAATGCACATATAAAATAGGTTTTATATAGGTAAGACCCACAATCTGTGTCCTGATTCGTGATTTACTAAGTCTCCCTGGATAAGTCTTTCCCACTATTAAATTTAAATTCAAAAGTCAAAATGAACATTTTGCCTTACTATATACTAGAGGAAAAGAACAACATATTCCCCTTTCAAGGACGCTCGAGTGTTCAAAATTTCAAATATATTGACCTATGCATGCATTGATGCTTCAAAGTCATTGGCTTTTATTGATAGTCCTGTTTTGTTTCCTTTTCTTGGTTGATTTCCTTGCCGTAAAGAAGAGTTCCAATTGATATCTCATCGCACAATTGCATCGGTGAATTCATTAATGATAGCTTCCGGCCACGAATGCTACTTCATACCACGAATGCCCTTTCTGGATTTGGCTAAGAAGTTCATTCTGATAAAAATTGAATGATTATAGAGTGCATAGGTATAGGTATTTAAAAAATTGAGTCAATGCGTTTGATGAATTTATTAAATACCTATTTAATTTAGATGAATATATTGATAACTATTATTACTAGCTAATAATTAATAATTTATAATTGATAATAATTAATTTATATTAAGTATTTAATAAAAATATATGTAATTATTATTTTTTATACATAAAATAATTAATAATGATATATATACTATGTTTATTAATTTATTATATCATATGATTTATTTTGTTATTATTATAAAATAAAATTATATATTGATTTATTATATTATATAATTATTTTATTGTTAAAATAAATAAACAAAAATAATAATTTTTTAAAAAATATAATTATAAAATAATACAATAATTATTATTGGAAAAAATAGTAATTTTAAGTTTTACGCGAAAAATTATGTAAATAAATAAATGTTTCCTTGATTTACGTCATTAATAAAATAAAAAAAAATATATTTATAAAAAAATTAGCATTAACGTCATGGATGATGATATTGTAAAAAAAAAAAAAGAAAAATGATATCACTCTTTTTGAGCTAATCCAGCATGTGAAAATATAAGAATATTTTTGTAAAGTAATGGTAAAAAAAATTACCCAACAGCTTATGAATAATTCTATTTGATAAAAAATTTAATATTTTTTAAATATTAATTTAACTGTTGAATATAATTAATAACTGATAAGTATTTAAATAGCTCTATCAACTTATTTAATGAATATTTTAAAAAAGTGATTAATAACTAATAAATTACACATAAGTTACATTTTATATTAGCTCTATTATTATTATTAGAGGTGTTCATTAATTATAACATAATTTTATATTTTTTTTTATCATTAAAACAAAAATATCCCCAGTATTTTGATGACCATTATTAATCATGTCAAGAGACCCATTTTTATCCACAATCTTCTATAATTAAGAAACATAAAACTGAGAATGAGTCGCTTCAATTTCGTGCCTGTTTAGCATTGCGTTTAGAGATATGAAATTATTTTTCTGAATAAAAATATTATTTAAAATGATGTTGATAATAATAGTTTGAAAAAAAACTGTTTTATTATTTTAATATTTTTATGATTAAAATTTATCAAATTTAATTTTAAATTATTTTTTAATACTCTCTAAGTAGTATATCTAAATAATTAATTTTCTCAAAATAGCAGTTCAAACAACAATATTAAACAAGCCCTCATCATGCTGAAGCTTAAGAATAAATGATATAATATTATAAATTAAAAATTATATATTTGTTTCATTGAACCGAGAAGTATTTTTTTATTTTTTTCTTAAATTATTGAATTAATTTTTTGATTATTTATTTTTTATTTATCTATTTTAATAATTCAATAAATTAATAATTTTATATTTATTTTAATAAAAAAGTAAATGGGTTTTAACATAATATAATTAAGTAAATGATATAATTAACACAATAAATTAATAAATATCTATTTATTTCAATAATAATATGAATTATATATATCATTTTGTTATTCATTTTATATGTTAATAACAACGGCTAAATATAATTTTATCAAATACTTAATATAAATTAGCTACTATCAACTACCAATTATTGCCTAACAGTAATAGTTACCGGCTATCAATAATTCAAAACTATATTAAGTTATACCAAATAAATGAATGAAGCAAAAATTAATTTATACATGTATTTTTTATATCATTTAATATATTAGATAATGTTAACATAATTATATATATATATATATATATATATATATATATATATATATATATATATATATATATATATATATAAATTATACACACTTTAATATTATATTTTAATTTTTTAAATTTGAGATTAGTAAAACTTAAAAAACGTGAATTGAAAATTTCATATGCCAAGAGCACCATTGGCTGATAAAAATTTTAAAAATAAAATGGTTATGATTTCTTTGATGGAATTATGATTATGGTTCAAATTGATCAGATTTTATCAACTTCATCTTTTTAGGTGGAATTTCTTCGGTGAAATTTTGATTATGGCTCAAATTGCTCAGATTTTGTGAACTAATTTGAACATGGTTCATAAAGCTTAGACTATTGCTCATATTTTCTTTGGTGGCATCTGAGTAGATTTGCTTTGTTGGAATACATAACGTCTTGAGTCTTTTTTTTTTTAATAATATTTGACTATTTGTTGTGGTCTTTTATATATATATATATATTAAATTGAGTTAAAATTAAAATTGAAGGACTTAATGGTCGAAATTGAATTATAAAAAGTTTAATCACTGAAAAAAAGTATTTGAGACTTGTTTAATTATTTGGCCTATTTTGTTATTAAAAAAAATTAGAGAAAAATGAAAGGGACGCCCGATAGTTCAAAATTTCAAATATATTGACCGACCCATGCATTGATGTTTCAAAGTCTTTAGCTTTTACTGATAGTCCTCTTTTGTTTTGTTTTGTTTCATTTTCTTGGTCCTTTTTCTTGGTTAATTAGGAATTCTCGTGCATTAGTACATGATAATATTATAAAAAAAATGCCACATAATATTTTTTTAAAAAAAATTTTCTTATTATATGTATATAGATTATTTGCTGTAGAGATATATTTTTTATTTTTAATATACAAAAATAAAATAATATTTTAAATTTATTATTAACTATTTCATATTTTATTAATTTTATGTAGACTTTAATTTTTACCTCTCAAATTTTTTTAATGAAAATTTCAAAATAAAAAAAGTAATAATATAGTAGAAATACTTGAAATTCTCCCTTTAACTCTTGAACTTTGATGCAGTGGTAACACTGACTTTACACTTTAATTGAACTAAGATAGACCTACTCTGATAAACCTTGAACTTTAACGTAACGGTAATATCAAAAACCTTGATAGTTGAATTGATTAGGAGCAGATCTGCTTTGATACCATATTACTGAATTGAATTAAAAGGATGGAGGTAAATAAATGGGCCAAGACAAGAATTTGTATAGTATGAGATGGATTTACTTGGACTTGGACCAACCATAACTAAAAAGTCAGAACTAACCAATTAGTTAGTTGATCATCCACTCTTATCAATCCTTCAAATTTAAACTCTTAACATAATAATTGCTTTCTATTCATATACAAGAGAAGAAAGAAGGTTGGCGGGAACTACAACTAGCTACAAGTTGTAACTGACTATAACTGATTAACAAACTAGCTAACTAATTAATAAAACTGGCTACTTCATTAACAAAACTAGCTGGCTAATTTTATTTTAAATAACATTACAATTTTGAAATTCTTTTTTGTTCTAATGTGCTTGATAAGCTTCTTGCCATGAAGGCTATTTCATGCCAAGATGCCCATTCTAGAAATGTAAAAGTTCATTCTGATAACATATGGCTTTGGAATTAACAAAATGTTCTAAAAAAATGTTAAATTGAGTTAAAGCTGAAATTAAAGGGTTTAATTGGTTGAAATTGAATAATGAAGAGTCTTCTTGACTTATGAAAAAAAAAAAAGACTTATTTAACTATTCTGGTTGATCTTGGATCAAAGACACAATATGCATAATGAAATACACGTAAAATATGTGAGACCCACAATCTGTGTCTTGATCTGTGATTTACCGAGTCTCCCTAGGCAAGTCTTTTATATACTAGAGGAAAAGAACAACATATTCCCCCTTCAAGGACGCTCGAGTGTTCAAAATTTCAAATGTATTGACCTATGCATATTCCCCCTTCAAGGACGCTCGAGTGTTCAAAATTTCAAATGTATTGACCTATGCATGCATTGATGTTTCAAAGTCATTGGCTTTTACTGATAGTCTTATTTTGTTTCCTTTTCTTGGTTGATTTCCTTGCTGTGGAGAAGAGTTCCAATTGATATCTCCTTGCACAATTGCATCAATGAACTCATTAATGATAGCTTTCGGCCACAAATGCTATTTGATACCAAGATGCCCTTTCTAGAATTGGTTGATGTGGCCCGACCGCAAGTGCACGGGTCACACAAGTAGTACAGAAAAAGATATCTTTTCCACAGAGAGTTGTGTTAGTGATTGAATTGTTGATGTAAAATTAATTGATTATAGTTAAATTCAAACTAAGAATGTAATAAAAGGGAGAGAATGGAATTTGCGAGTATAATTGCAATTTTAACTAAGAAATAACCTAAATGGGAATCCAACTATGTTTATAAGAAATAAACCATTCAAAATTAAGTGTGGTAAAAATTTAATTTATAATCAATCAAACTCAACTAACAATCAATGATAATAAAATGATTCTGGAGTTTAGGAGTTCATATTCAAGCTATTTTAGAATTTTAAATTGGTTATCCAATTACATAGAAACTATGGGTTTCAAGGACATTAATTCTTAAATCCTTTGAATACCCTTTCAAGTGAGACAAAGAGTATTCTAATTAACTCAATCCTACTTTCGTGGAGTTGAAATTAATTAAAACCCATTAGGTTCCTTAATCAATCTATTAATCCTCTTAATCCCGAGTCTATTTCTAGATCCAAGTTAATTAAGTCCAATTTCTTGATTATTTATCTTAAGGTTTTCTCCTTTCAGTGCTTCAACCAAGGATTATGAACATTATTTAATGGAATCCTACACTAAGCATGTCATTGAGTACACAAGAATTGGATGAAACCTCATAAAAACCATAAAAAATGGATTACCCGATTAAAATCCACAAAATATCTTAAATATTACATACTCAAACTCTAAAATCCTTGAAAACTACACACTACCCATATTTAATACAAAAGATTCTAAGCAAATATAGAAATAAATCTGGAAAACAAACTAAGAACTGAGAAACCCAGTAAAGAAAAGGTAGAAAATGGTGAAGAAAAGAAGTTTCCAAATCTGGTGTAGGAGTAAAAATGCTGGCTGCTTCCTCTCCCTTGCCTTCTCTGTGTCTTTTTCTCTTCCTCTATTTTTTTGTCCCCCACATTAGGTAAAAATTCTCTATTTATATTCTCTGACAAAGAAAACCTAAAATGGTGTGTGTGTGGTCATCGATTCACATGGGAGAATCTTTTCCTTCCAGCTCATTTATGAAGAAATGCATTGGTCATGTAAGATTTATGTGCGGATTTGACAGTTACAGGGGCTTCTTGTGAGGTTGCACAAGTTATACGGGCTGCGTATGCAAGTTTCTGCTTATTTTGAAGCTTCCCGTGAAAGTGCATAAGTGGACTGCACAAGTTATGCTGCAAGTTGTGCAAGTTTGGCCATCTGGGAGGAGCTACACAAGTTGTGCAATCAGTTGAGCAAGTTTTAGCAGTTGCAGAGTCTCTTCCGTGAAGCTGCATAAGGGAAGGCGTGAAAGTGCATAAGTCATGCAGCAGGTTATGCAAGTTTTAACTAGTGTAAGGTCTCCTCTGTGAAGCTGCATAAGTTATGCAGCAAGTTATGCACTTTTTGGCAGATATTCAATTCCTTCTAGTTTCTATGCAAAAACTGCACAGGTTATGCAGCAAGTGATGCAGATTTCGGCAACTTCATAATTTTTAATTTTCAAGCTTCATTTTGGCACTTTTGGGTCTGAAAATTACTCCTCACTTGCACAATTACTTTTTAGTCTCTCAACAACACTTTTTATCTACAAAACAAAAGCAAAATTACAATTAGTCCAAAAATTGACAAATATGAAAAATTAGCTAAATAACTCATAAAATTAACTAAAAATAACTAACATATCAATAAAATGACTATGAAATTTAACCTAAATGACTATAAAATGCATGTATCAAATATCCCTAAACTTAAATCTTTGTTTGTCCTCAAGCAAACTTTTAAAATATAATGCACTTGGGATGTCTTGTCTAAAGAACCATGAGAATTACCTACTAGAGCAATCTAACTCATCCTTAGCCATACCAACATTCCATATATCTATCCTTTAAGATGCTAAGAGTCTAATGCTCACCCAAACTTTCACTGCAGCCATCAAGTCAATTATCATTCTAAATTTCCAAACCAACCAATCAAAAGAGAAAGTCATGCTAAAAAAAAAAAGAACTCTAGAACAATCAACAGCCAAAGTGTCTCTATATAGAATGATGGAATTTCAGGAATAAATGAATAAATTTCCAGTCCCACAGGCAAACTCCTTACTCCTATCTCCACCAATTTAGCAAGTACTATCAAGATATCAAAGGTTTTTTTTAGGGATGTAATGGGGCTATGGGGGTTCAAAATAAGGTTAAGAAGAAAATGATAAAAGAGATTCAAAGCATGAGAATATTTTCAATTTTAAAAATATAAGGTACACCTTCTTTTTTTTTATCTTTTACTTTTTTATGGGTACATATCAAAGCACAAAGGAGAAAGAAATGCACACTAAAACTGACTAAGTGCTAGCATATTTTACAAAATACAAAAGATAAGGGACTACTTTGACATTTTTAATTTGTATCTTGTATTTTCTCTTAACAATTGTCCCTAAAAGTACCACCCCTAAACTCATTTTGTTTAATTACTTTGGGTGGATTTCTTTCAATTTGAATGACAATAGTAAAAAGCACATATACTAGCACTTTTACAAGATGATAAACATTTCTTCTCCCTTTTATTATTATTATTATTATTATTATTATTATTATTATTATTATTATTATTATTTCTCTTCTCTTTTTTTTTTTTTTTGTGTACCAATTATTGTGAAGGATTGTTCTCATGAAAGGGTAGGTAGTGTTTAGTCTATTAGCTAGGTAGAAATAAGGGTTTTAAGAAAAATTAGGAATATAAAGGCTCAAAGGCGTTTACAAGGGTTAATTTTAATTGGAAAAAAGGCCAAAGGTTTAAAATGAAAAGGTTTAAATCAAAGAATGCCTAATCATCTCTCTTTTCAAGTACAAGTTGGTATTTCACCTTAAAAGGTTTAGAAAATTTGTTCTAGGATTGGTGAGACATCACTTGACTACCTTTTATCCCATAGCGCTCTCTAAACACTTCTATCTCTAAATGACTAGTTGGATAGCTTTTTAGCTAAGAAGATATAGGCAAAGGATAAACACTTTGAAACCTTGCATCTCTTAGGAAACTTTTAATCCATACACCCAACCAAGGGCAAACTAATTCACTCTACTAAGTAGCTCTCATAACCCAAAGGACTTGGCAAAAATTTTATTTCATGAATACATGGTTTCTAAAAAAATTTTAAAAAAAATTGCATTGTCTAAATGGAAGAGACCTATTTGTAATATCTATATGGTTGATTCCTAGATAATGTGCAATATATATATATATATATATATATATATATATATATATATATATATATATATATATATATATATGTGTGTGTAATATAGTGTGTGCAATATATTTACAATGTATGCATATGTAAATGAAATGTTTCTGTACTAAATGAGAAAAACTATTTAAAATCTTTTTTTTTTGCAAAAATTAAAATTGAAGCAGTAATGCACACCACCAAACTTAAAATCAGACATTGTCCTCAATGTCTAAGGTAATGCATAGTGGAATTCTAGTTAAAAAAAATGAATAACCAAGCATTAGTGAATTAAAAAGCAATGGTGAAAAGGTTACCTGGCATAGGGCAATGATTTAGCAGCTTAAAGTGCATAATGCATGTTGCATAAGCAGATTGCATAAGTTATGCAATAGGAGTGCTCTATAAAATAAGTGCATAAACAAGCTGCACTATCAACTTTTGTTTATGTCAAATTGTGCATAGGCAATCTGCACAAGTTGTGCAATTTGCCTATGCACAATTCGATAGGAACAAAAGTTGATAAAATCACTTTGCAAATTTGGAAAATGCAAGGGAAAATGACTGTTAATGTTTAAACTTTAGTAAAAATGGGAATTTTTAGCTAAGAAATTCCATGAATCATTAAAAGTTAGCATCAAAAATTCATCAACACATGCAAATCCAAATTAATTGCACATTCAAGTTCATGATAGCAAAAATTTCTACATAAAAGCCTATAAGCAATATCATTTCAGCTCAAAACCTGCACTACACCAACACCACTGCACCACAATCAGAAAGTTACATTTATTCACAAAAGCCAATTATGCATGCTTAATTTTTTTTTTTTTCAATCACATGCAGCATCATAAAAATGCATGGCATAACCCAATTAAATTCACAACCACAAAAATGAACCACTCACCATAATACCAACATTAAAGACATAGATATGTGAAAATAATACACCCAACCTCAGCCAACAAGAATAAGCAGATAGTTGACAGCATATGTTGTAGAATCAGCTCACAGAAACTTCCTTGCATAAGCCAAAAAGATCTGCAACAAAGGCAATTAAAACAAATCAGTTTTGGGGAAGTAGATAATCAGAATATCAAGTAAGAATAACTTTCCAACAGTGCAATAGCCTCTAGTCCTTAAAAATGCATCCACAAAAGAAGAAATTCAACAATGTCAAAATTAAATTTGGGGGATATTTAAAACAAAACAAAAATAATGCAAAGAGGTGTGGTGTCTGAGAGCTTGCAATAGCCTGCTCCTTTTAGTGGCTCCCCAATGATGTAGTGTTTCAACCTATGGCCATTAACTTTAAAATTTCCTTATTTTTCTCCCCAAAGTTCCACTGCTTCATAAGGGAAAATCTTAACAACTTTTATGGACCACACCATCTGGACTTGAGTTTTCTTGGAAATATTTTCAATCTAGAATTGAACAATAGAACAAGATCACCTTCTTTGAACTCCTTCTTCCTAATATGCCTATCATTACAAGCTTTGGTCCTTTCCTAATGCAAGTATTTTCATAGGCATCTTTTCTTAACTCCTCCAATTCATTTAGTTGTAACAGTCTTTTCTCACCAGCTTATTTAAGATCAAAGTTCAAGGTCCGAATAACCCAATATGCTTTATGTTCTAGCTCTATAGGCAAATGATAAGACTTGTCATACACTAACCTAAAAGAGGTAGTGCCTATGGGGGTCTTATAAGCAGTTTTATACGCCCACAAAGCATCATCTAGTTTGATGGACCAATCTTTCCTAGAACTATTTACTGTTTTTTCCAAAATGTGTTTGAGCTCCCTATTAAAAATTTTAACTTGGCCCGAAGTTTGAGGATGATATGGGGTAGCTATCTTGTGCACTACACCATATTTCTTCATTAAGCTCTCAAATTGTCTATTACAAAAGTGAGTACCACCATCACTAATTACTGCCCTTGGAGCTCTAAATCTGTTTATAATAAACTTTCTTAAGAATTTGATTACCACCTTAGCATCATTAGTAGGAGTTGCAATAGCTTTCACCCATTTTGATGCATAATCAACTCCCACTAAAATGTATCTATTGCCATAAGATGGTGGAAATGGGCTCATAAAATGTATCCCCCATACATCAAATAGCTCAATCTCCAGGAAGCAATGCAAGGGCATTCCATCTCTCTTTGATAGATTTCTACTCCTTTGATATTTATCACATTTTGACACAAATTTTTTAACATCCTTGAAAAGATTTGGCCAAAAGAAACCAGCTTGTAAAATTTTACCAGTAGTTTTTGAAATTCGAAAGTGCCTCCATAATCTGATGCATGACAGTGATGCATGACATTAGCAATCTCTTCCTCAGTAATGCATCTCCTTATCAATCCATCCGCACTCATCCCAAGTGTAAAATTTTGCTTCATGTAGAAATATTTTCTTCTATTGCCATTTTATTTCTGGAGGTAGCACTCCACAAGATAGATAATTGACCAAGTCTGCATACCATGACAATTTAGCAACAAGAAAAAAGTTGTTCATCTAAGAAAAACTCATCAATAGGAATTGCATCCATTTCCTCATTTTCTACTTTTAATCTGCTTAAATTGTTAGCAACTATCACTACAAGAAATTAAAAAAATAGCTACTAAATTTACCGACTAAATATCATTATATTTAGTAGGTAATTTCAATTACCGACTAACTTTTAGATTAACAGTAATTGATTGTCGCTAGCAATTACAGACTAATTACTGTTGTCGGTAATTACGTACTAAGTATATTGTCGGTAATATGAAACATTTAGTCAGTAATTTTGTCGCCAAGCCATAAGGTCGAAAAGGAATTAGCTACTTTTTGCCTACTAACATTTAGTCGATAATTACCTATTAACATTTAGTCGGTAATTACCTACTAAATATATAGCCAGTAACATACAGAGTTTAGTCAGTAATTTTGTCGCCAAACCTTATTATAGAAAGAGAGTTAGCTACTTTTTGCCTACAGTTATTTAGTCGATAATTACCTACTAAAATTATAGTCGGTAATAGGCAAGTCGATAATTTTATTTCCAAACATTATTATATAATGAAAGTTAGCTACTATTTACCAATTAAAATTTAGTCGGTAATTACCTACTAAAATTATAGTCGGTAATATGTAAATATGAGTCGACTTTTACCTACGAATTATATAGTCGATACTATGCAAAATTTAGTCGGTAAGGAATGAGAATTACCTACTATTTGCTAACTTAAATTTAGTCGGTAATATTTTTAATTACCTATGAAAGGGACAATAGCTTAATTTTATATATCGTTTTTATGCATATTAATTACCTATTATTTTTTATACTTTTTTTAACTTTTAAATTTTAAAATTTTTTGTAATTAATTTGAAAGTTAATAATAATAATAATAATATTAATATTCAACAATAAAAATAATTACTAAATGTATCAAATTAAATATAAAATCTATATATGTAAATAAAAAAAACTAAAATCCAATAAGTCAAATATAAAATTTAAAATCCACAATTTTATGGAGATGGAGGTGTTGGTAGACCTCGTACAAGTCTCATCACCTCCTCCATCATAGAGCTTCTCATACGTTCCATATTTGTCTCCATTTGCAACTCCATTTGCAATTTCAATTGGTCCATACAATCTGTCATAGCTTGCCTCTCATTCTCAAGCTGTTTCTCTAACTCTTTTATTCGTTGTTGTAAGGCAGCATTTTGACTAGAGCTTGATGTAAACGCTCGACTCGAAGATGCTCCAATTGAAGGGTAAAAGGTAGATGATTCAGATCCAAGACTATACACTTTTTGTCTCTTCTCGCCGCCTCCAACAACATCCAAGTAAAGTTAGTTCTCATCGATGTTGTCAAACGTGATTTGTGTTAGCTCCTCCCTCCTAGCTACTATAGCACCCTGTGTGATAAAAAAAAATTAAAACCAATTATAATTCATTCATATATAGTATAATAAAAAAATAATTGAGGTGAAATAAACAAAAGTATATTGTACATGTATCTCCTTAGATTTTTTATCCATAAAAGTCTCATTGTCATGCTTTCGGGTGTGAGTATGAACAAACAACTCAGTCGGAGTTGGCTTTCGACCCAATTCTTTTCCCTAAACAACAGATAAATAGTTTTCATAAACTATTATTGTGTATTGTGTATATATAATAATAATAATAATAATAATAATAATAATAATAATAATAATAATAATAATAATAATAATAATAATAATAATAATAATAAATTATTGAAATTTATTATGAAATTAAAATAAAAACGGACAGAATTTTTCCTATATTTTGATATTTTACCTTGTTATAAATTAATAAAATTATCATAATTCAATCACACAGTAATTATTATGAATTAAAATAAAAACGGACAGAGTTCCCCTATATTTTGACATGTTACCTTGTCAAAAATCAACAAAAATCTCATAATTCAATTACACATCAACCCACAAAATTTTTCATGACAATTTCATCATATTTCTATCAACAATCATATATGCCTATGTCCTCATAATTAATGTGTGTGTGTGTGTATATATATATTTTTTTTCAACTAAGTTTAAATTGTGATATAATAATAAACTTGTGATCTGTTTCTATGAAAATTACCAATTTATCATACCATTCAATATATGTTATGGATCCGCCTGTGTGAGTAGATGGTCCAGGAGCATTTACAGCACCGCGACAATTTCTAGAATATAGTTCTGACAGCCGAATGACCTTGGCTTTATTCCAATACTGCTCAAAATTTTCCCAAGTTTCTTCAGAAATATATGAGGGCTTTTTCCTAGAATTTTTCAAATATGTCATCATGTCCTTGTAGCGTTCGGCTGCCTTTAATCTTCAAGCATCCTTTATCACTGCTTCATTAGAAGAATCCCAAAAATATTTTTTCTGAAACAAAAAAAGAATATATATATTTTTAATGATTCAAGTATACTGAAATATGAAACAACATAAGAGAAAAAATGATGTTACCTTAAATTCTTCCCAATAGAAATCTTTTGTCTCTTGCTATATAGCCTTCCAGTTGACACCATTAGAGTCAATACGTTGCTTAAAAGTATTTGTGATCACACGAGCACACCTAGAACCATCTGATAACCTGAACAAATGGAAAATGCTTTTAGTAAATGGTACATTTGCATTGCATATCCTAATAAAATAAATAAAATAATTATTTAACGCACTTTCCATTACAAAGTTCTAGTCGCCTTTGCCCAAAAGAATCAATCTCTATTTCAATTGATGGACGAGAGTCTTGTGAGCTAACAGCTGCAGACTCCTGTAATGTTTCTGGTGCAATCTCTTGGCTGGCCACTGGTGCAGGCTCCTGACTAGCCATTGACACATTAAGCTGCACCGAATGCTGTGATTGAGGTGTCGAAGGCTCACCTCCTTCAGATGGCACAAGTGTTCCTGTGTTAACATCATGAGAAGCATATGCTTTGTGTCTGCTCCTAACCATATCTGTGAATTAAATAAACATGATAACAAAAGTTAATTTGCAATAAAAATTAAATTATTTCTATCGAAAATCTAATAGAACTTCCCCAAAATTGTACTTTTCCAAAATTTCAACAACACAACCTACAAAAAAAAAAAAAGGCATCCTGGCCTACACATTTATTATACACATCTCCTTTTCACAGGAAATTCATAAAATTAAATTGTGACATTATAGACATCAACGGTATTATAATATAAAAATCTACATTAAAGTGCATTGAATAATAATATAACAAATATAAGTTATAATTAAATTGAACATTACTTTTCAAATGTTTGTAATTCAACGAAATGACAAATGATATCTGTAAAAAGTAACATATTTCATAAATTTATACATCTACAATTTCACTATCTGTTACAATATAATTTATTCACTATCATCATCATATTCATTATGTTCTTCTTCATCTTCTTCATCACTTTCTGTTGCAAAATCTAGATTTGTCTCATCTAGTAGTCCCTCTTCTTCAGCAGCTATAAGCTCTAGTGGTTCACCACTTGGATCATTTAGGGGTCTAATTTGTTCACCTTCTACTTGTGTATCAATTTGAAACACCTCAACTGCCTCATCTTGAAATGTTTGGTCAGACATTTGCTCCGTTAAGTTTGTCTGAGGCATGATAACAATGGACCTAGGCTTGACTTTACACACTGCATACCATTCAGCCTTGTCTCGTCTCAAGCTAGGATAAGGGAGGTAAACCACTTATTCAGCCTGCGAAGCAAGTATGAATGGTTCATATTTATTTAATCTTTTTCAGAGATTGATATCCACAATGTTATATTGTTTGTGAACCTTAATACCGACATCCGGAGTTAGATCAAATCATTCACACTTGAAAAGAATAGTTCTCTTTATTGGTAATGCAAGATACTCTATTTGAACTACTTTCAAGATTCTATAATAATCATTAGAGTTGTCACCGTATGTTGAACCCCTAATGCAAACTCCGCTATTCATCGTAGATGGATTAACACCATGACTACTTGTGTGAAATCTATAACCATTTATGAAATACATAGGATATGATTTCACACTTCTCAATGGCCCCTCCGCTAAATCCTTAATGAATTTGTTCTCAATATTTGAATGCCTTGCCTGATAAGTTGAAGAGAATTGAAATCAATATTATTACATACTACACTATTTGAAACTTGAAAATTAAATTAGTTAGATAAATTGATACTTACATAAGATTTGAACCAATCTGCAAATTTGTTTTCTAATGCTTCATTAATTTCTGCATCACTAATATTACGTGATGTTTGTCGCAATTCAGTCAAGAACAAACTATAAATACAATTAAGTTAGGTGAATCTTACAAAGGGAAAGGAAAATTCACAATGATTTCAGTAGATTTAACTTAAATTTTAGGTATTTGATAAACTTACTTGACATATGTGCCAATTTCAGGGCAATTTAGGAGGACATATATTTGAGCAACCTTATATTCATCATCAGCCAACACTCTCATTTTCGCTCTGCCATATGGTCGACCAGGATAATTGAAGATTAATAAATTATCTTCGATATCAGCATCATCCCCACCATCATCATTACGGGCTACTTGTCGATCCTGTGTTAATACATGAGGTTCAAAATAATGTGCACAAAAATTAGATGCTTCTTCAACTAAGTATGCATTACATATTAAACCTTCTACTTTTGCTTTATTCTTTACATTTTGCTTCAAATGGCGTAGAAATCTGAAAATGGAAAACATATTATGGAAGTGGCTTATAAAAAATCTTCGATGCATTTCACAACATTGAAAGAAAAATAAAAAGTATGTATTACCTCTCAAAAGGATACATCCATCAATATTGTACTGGGCCTGCAATTTTTGCTTCATATGGAAAATGGATGGGAAGATGCTCCATTGAGTCAAAGAAGGCAAGAGGAAATATGCGCTCTAATTTGCAAATAATAATGGGAATTTCTAATTCCAAATGCTCCATATCTTGAACCTTAATATTTGTAGAAGTAAGATGTTTGAAAAAAAAGCTCAACTCGGTCAATGGTTGCCAAACTGTATTTGGAAGGAGCTCACGAAATGCAATGGGTAATAACCTCTGCATAAATACATGACAATCGTGACTTTTCATGCCAAAAAGCTTGTACTTATGCATATCAATGCACCTTCCCATGTTAGACACATAACCATCTGGAAACTTAAGGTTTTTCACCCACTCACATAAAACTTGCTTCTGCTGTTTATCAAGAACATAACATGCCTTTGGATATTTATCCGTTTGCAAATTTCTCTCCAATTCTTTTTTACGACATAAATGTGCCACATCTTCCCTAGCTTTTGCATTATCCTTCGTTTTTCCTTCTATATTCATCACTGTATTGAATGTATTCTCAAAGACATTTTTCTTGATATGCATGACATCTAAATTATGATGTATGAGATTAGAAGACCAATATGGTAAATTCCAAAATATGCTCTTTTTTCGCCAACTAGTGTTTCTAGCTATCACTGAATTAACCGCTTCACCATCACTATCTATTACTCTCCTCAGTCCTAAATCTTTTATTTGCAAAAAAGTGTCTTCACTGCTTAAAATTGGAGGAGACTCAGACATGCATACTTTTCCTTTAAGGAAATTTACCCTATTCCGTCTAAATGGATGGTTATCTGGAAGAAACTTACGATGATTGTCAAACCAACTAATTTTCCCTCCATGACTCAGTGAAAATGCATCTGAGTGATCCATGCAGTATGGACATGCTAATCTCCCTGCAGTGCTCCACCCGGAGAGCATTGAATATGCAGGAAAATCACTAATTGTCCACATCAAAGCAGCCCTCATTTGGAAATTTTGCTTCTTAGATACATCATACGTCTGCACCCCCACTTCCCACAACTGAGTTAATTCAGTAATTAGTGGTTGCAAATAAACATCTAATCGTTGCTTGGGATTTTGCGGTCCAAGTATTATTACTGATAAAAACAAATAAGGCTCTTTCATACACATACCAAGAGGCAAGTTGTAAGGTGTAATTATTACTGGCTAACACGAGTATTGTTGTCCTAACTATCCAAATGGTTGAAAACCATCAGTACACAGAAGTCTAACATTTTGACTTTCACTTGCAAACAGTGAATGGGTACGGTTAAAGTGCTTCCATGCCTCAGAATCAGATGGATGACACATGACATCGTCTTCCATGTTATGCTCATCATGCCATCGCATGTGTGCAGCTGTTGCCTCAGAAGCATAAAGTCTCTGAAGCCTTGGTGTCAGAGGAAAATAATACGTTCTCTTACTTGGTACTCTTTCCTTCTCTGTCCCACTTTGAGACTTGTATCTTGTCTGCCCACAAAATTTGCATTTTGTTAAATTGATATCTTCCCCCCAATAAATCATGCAACCAAGCTTGCAACAATCAATTTTCTCAATTGGTAGACCTAACCCACGTATAAGTTTCTTTGTCTTATAGAAACTGTCAATAAATTGATTATCATCGGGTAATATTTCCCTAATGAAATTCACAATTGCATCGTAGCATTTCTCAGACAAATGATGCTCTGACTTAATATTTAACATACAAGCTACAGCTGATAATTGCGAATGTCTTTCACAACCAGGGCACAATTCCTCTTCAGCAGCATTTAACATGTCATAAAATTTTTGTGCATTTGGATTGGGTGGTTCTTCCATATTCTCAAATGCAATATCCGGAGAAGGAGCATCTGAAGCCATATTTTGAAATTGGGGACCGGCAACATCAAACACTAAATTATGGTTCATATTATTATCACTCTGAAAAAGTTCTGCACTTGGAACTGTCACTTCAGCGGCAGTCATTGATGGAATTAGTGATTCACCATGTGTAGTCCATTCGTGATAATTTGGTCAAAACCCCCACCTCATAAGATATAATGTGACATCATCCACATTTAGATATTTTCGATTTATGCACTTTTTACATGAACATTTGATTTTACTCGCATCCATAAATTCTGGCTTACTACAAGCAAATTTGATAAAAGCTTCCAATCCTTTAACAAACTCTGGGTTCAGTTGTCCATCTTGTAGCTTCCTAGCATACATCCAACTCCTTGCCGGATCCATGTTCTGTGCATATTAAAATTTGGTCACAAAAATTTAAGGGTTTGTAAAAGTGCTTATATGTAGAATTTTTTAATTGAAAAGGTACTAACCTAGTTCATTCAGATGTGCATTTACTCTACCAAATATAACAAATAATGTTTATCAATTTATTTGTACAAAATCTGGCAGCATCTCCCTATGGTTCTTCAAGTGCAAAATATGAAATATGCAGCCGAAGAACAAAGGGAGACATTGTACCAAATTCACACAAATATATAGAGAAACATTATGTTTATTAGTAAAGAATGCAAATCCAAACTGTCCACAAGGACAATTCACAACCCTCTCGCATCTAATACGAGTAGGACAATGAATGGGCTTCTAAGTTAGTAAATCTTACTTACAGACAATCTTTCTTTTCTACTTTATCTTACTTATAGACTATATAATTTCCTTCATTGGTAGGCAGTAGCATATCTCTAGTTTATTTAATATTGAAACTAACTGCTTGAGCTTCTACCAAACCAAGGAAATTCAGCCTATCCTTTTAGCATAAAATTTTCTTGCAACAAATTATAATAAGATAGTAGCAATGTCTAGTTATATTATTTAGCAAAAGTCATAGAGGATTTGTTAACAATGTCTAGTTATATATAGAAACAACTAAGAAAATAGTAGCAATTATAATAAGATAGAATAAATTCAGAAGGCTTGCTCAAGATTAAAAAGAGTAAGACAATAAATTAAAAAGATTAAAAAGACAATAATTCTTTCTTTTATTTTAATTATAGGAAAACTATATATATGTGTGTGTGTGTGTGTGTGTGTGTGTGCGGAAAAATAAAATATATATTTGCTGACATTCATTTTTTTTTCTTTTTTTGGAAAACTTTTTTTTCTTTTTATTTTCTTAATGTTTAATCCAATATAATTTGGATTTGTGTCCAATGGCCTTGGTTCTCCTTCCAGTTCTCAATATTCCATTGGCTAAAAGATGGGTTTTATTTATGTGTTGTATTGGGGTATTGGTTTTTTTTTTTTTTTTGGTTAATATTGCTCTTTTTTACACAAATGGGTGCCATTTGCAGCTTAGTTTTTTTTTTAATTAATATTAAGTCTAATAGAGTGAAATGTAAAACAATTAAAATGTGTATTTATAATCATTATTGAATTATTATTATTATTACTATGTGCAAGGATGGGTTATTTTCTGTGTGAAATGGCAACCATGATAAGCCAAACAAAGCCTAATGTAAGTTTTCTATTGTGGCAGCAGCAGCACTGCACATCTTTGGAATATTTAGACTTTTTTTTTTTTTTAAGCCTAATGTAATTGTATGTGCCAATGAACCTAACTTTTGTTTAGTTGACAAATATATATTTTCTAGGAATTTTGTTTGGGTAATTAAGAATAATCAATGAAGAACATAGAAAAAAAATATTTTTTTTTAAATAATAATAAATCAGTTTACATATTTACAATCACCATATATAGTCATTTTTTTATTGAGTTTGGAATTAAAATTTACAAACTCTGAATTAAAATTTACAAACTTCGAAGATAATTTAGTAGTTAAATTAAGTTTTTCCTGGCATTCATATCTTTATTAACAATTTTTTGGTCAATTAAAAAAAGTTTCCAAGCACAAATGGAGTGGAAATTACTAAAATGAAAGAGAGAATTGCAACAAGAGAAAAGAAAAGGAGTTGGTGCTACAATGATCATGTTGTGCAAATGGAATAATGAGACACAACAAAGCATGAATTCCGAGAGAAAAAGAAGAAAAAAAAAAAAAGGGAAAGAGATTGGCTCATTTAAATAGAAGCACTGCCATGATAATTCAAAGCTAAAATTCATTGAGTTACATATATCAAATGACACCAAGAGTTCCGCCAAACACTTCAGTGAGAAGATAAAAGTGTTGATCAAATAAGGGCTCCCAATGACCTCTTCTCAAGTAAAAGGTCAACTTAATATATATATATATATATATTCTTTTTCTCAGGACAGATTTTGCAGCTTTGTGAAAGAAAAGAAATAACAGATGTGAAGAACATGGGTCTTTCTTTCAACCACCTAATTCTACGCAATAAAACACAACATAAACTCAAGGAAAACCAAATTAAAGTATGAGCATCTCAAAGCACTCTCAAAACAACCAAGAAAAATAAAACAACCAAAAAGCTTATGTAATGGCAGTCAGTATCTTCACAAACTCAGACCCACTAAACCAAATCATAGAATCAAATCCATTCAGTGCGTGAGAGATGGCAAAATTAAAAGCAAAACAAAAGGGAATGATAAATAAAACTGAAATTAATTAACTAAATTGCTGTTTTGTCATTCCAAGAACAAGGAAAATGAAGATTGAAAATCACAATTGCCGAATTTCACCAAATTCAGTGATTAAAAAGGGAAACAACAGACAAGGAACAAACCTGAGGTAGTCAATTTTGCCTAATTAAGTCCAAATTCGAGAGGCAAGAGAGACAAAAATGGCTGACGAACCTTCGAGGATTAGAACTCAAGCCAAATGGTGAGCGGCTGAAACAAAGGGAAGGGATCTGTTGAAGGAAGGGGGAGGCAGTGTTGCTGCGGCAGTGGAAAAGGCTGTGAAATATTAGGTTTTATTTTTACAATCCACAAAACTTTGTAATTTTTATCCCAAATTTGTCCCAAATTTTACTTTAATAATATTTATATTTTCTTATGTTATTTTCTGAATGTTATAAATTCTTTAGAACATATAATTTTGTTTTTACGTAATGGAAACATCTGTCCCACATTATATATTTATCATCAGAATATCAAATGAATAAAAGTGGCAGTAGAAAATTTCTTAAACTAATTAATAAACTAACTAAGTGGTTTAAAATTAAAATAAATAAATAGAAATTTGAGATTTTAATTAATAAATTAAAATCCTTAAATAAAATTTAAAAATAGACTCAAGAGTTTTCTTTCAAATTTAAAAAATTTAGCTAATTGAAAAGAGAAAAGTGAGATGGTATGCCAAAAAATTTCAATGTAAAAATATTATAAGACTATTATTAAAATAGTAAATGACTATAATATCAAACTTTATTATAAATAAAATTATTTTAATAAAAATTAAAATGGAAATTATATATACACACACACACATGCACAAAGCTTCCAATGGGTAAAGAGGAACAGTGAAAAATTTAAAAAAAACTATAATATTATTTATATTTTCTTATGTTAAAATATTACAATATTTATTAAAAAAGCTACCAACATCATTTTAGTCAATAAATCACCTACTACGACCAACCATAGTAGCTAATTATTTTAATCAATTTATATTTTCTTATGCTAAAATATTATAATATTTATTAAAATAGCTACTAACATCGTTTTAGTCGGTAAATTACCTACTACGAACAATCATAGTAGCTAATTATTTTGATCAATTTATATTTTCTTATGTTAAAATATAATAATATTTATTAAAATAACTACTAACATCGTTTTAGTCGATAAATTACTTACTACAAATGACTATAGTCGCTAATTATTTTGATCAATTTATATTTTCTTTTACTAAAATAAAATAATATTTATTAAAATAGCAACTAACATCATTTTAGTCAGTAAATTACCTACTATGAACCACTATAATAACTAATTATTTTGATCAATTTATATTTTCTTTTACTAAAATAAAATAATATTTATTAAAATAGCTACTAACATCATTTTAGTCGGTAACTTACCTACTACGAACCACCATAGTAACTAATTATTTTGATCAATTTATATATTCTTTTCCTAAAATAAAATAATATTTATTAAAATAGCTACTAACACATTTTAGTCAATAAATTACCTACTACGACTTGTAATAGTAGCTACATATTTTAATCAATTTATATTTTCTTTTGCTAAAATATAGTAATATTTATTACAATAGCTACTAATTCTATATTAGTCAGTAAATTACCTACTAAGCCTTGCAATAGTAGCTAATTATTTTGATCAATTTATATTTTCTTTTGCTAAAATACTTAATTCTTCCAAATCTTACCTACTAAAATCATTTAGTCGGTAAAATAGCCACTAATAATGAAGATGGTCGCTAAACTTTTTCTTGAAATTATATTTATGTTTATTAAAATACAACGTCCTTTATAAATTTACCTACTAACATGGTATTAGTCGGTAAATTACCAACTAAGCATGGAAATAATCACGAATACTTGTTTTATTTATATTTACTTTTACTAAAACTCAATTTTTGTTTAACATTACCTACTACAACTTTCATAGTCGGTAAATTACCTACTATGAGTATAAATAGTCGGTAAAGCAGTATTTACATTATAAAAATACCTACTAAACGCTATGTGGTTGGTAAATTACTAACTAAATTTTTTCATATTACCGACTAAATGTTTTATAGTCACTAAAAAATTATTTATATAATATTTATTTTTCTTCCCAATAATGTACCGACTAAAATTGGGTTGGTAAAGTACTAACATTAGTAGCTATACTTTGCGTACCATAATTAGCGACTAAATATGTTAGTCGATAACATATGGTAGGTAATTAGTCGGTAATTTAGTTGCTATAAATAATCTGTATTTGGCAATTTGATTTAACCTTTTTTAGTCGGTGAATAGTCGGTATTTACCTACAAAGTTTTGTTTGTCGGTAATATTAGTAGCTATTTTTTTAGTTCCTTGTCGTGTATATTTTCAGCTCCCTTCTTATCTCTAATTTCCATATCGAAACTCTTGTAGCAGCAAAATCCACCTAATAAGCCTGGGTTTAGCCTCCTTCTTATGTAGCAAATACCTAATGGCTGCATGATCTGAAAATACAACCACCTTTGAATCAATGATATAAGGTTTGAACTTTTTCAATACAAAACAACTGCTAGGAATTTCTTTTCAGTAGTTGCATAATTGACCTGAGCCTCATCTAGTGTTCTACTAGCATAATAAACAGCATAAGCATAAGCTTTTTTCTCCTTCCTTTGGCCAAGGACAGCTCCAATTGCATAGTCACTAGCATCACACATGATTTCAAAGGGAAGACTCTAATCAGGTGGTCACATGATCGGTGTAGTAATAAGAGCTTCCTTCAACCTATAAAAGGCATTTAAGCACTCTTGGTCAAATACAAATGGTGCATCATGGCTTAGTAAATTAGACAAAAGTTTAGCTATTTTAGAAAAATCCTTAATAAAGAACCTGTAGAACCTAACATGTTCTAAAAAACTTCGAACTTCCTTGACATTAATTGGACGGGGCATCTTTTCTATAACTTCAACCTTAGCTTTATCGACCTCTATTCCCTTATTAGATACCAAATGTTTAAGCATTATCCCTTCCTGAACCATGAAATGACACTTTTCTTAGTTCAAAACTAGGTCAATGTCTGCACAACGCTGTAAAACTTTGAAAAGATTAGCCAAGCAATTGTCAAATGAAGATTCATAAACAAGTCATCCATAAAAACCTCCATTATATCTTCAATGAAATCTGAGAATATTGTCATCATGCACCTTTGAAAGGTGACTGGTGCATTACATAGCCCAAATGACATTCTTCTATAGGCGAAGGTTCCATATGGACAAGTGAAAATAGTTTTCTCTTGATCATTTAGATGGATAAGGATTTGAAAAAATCCTGAATACCCATCGAAATGGCAAAAATGAGAATGCCTAGCCAGTCTTTCTAACATTTGATCAATGAAGGGAAGTGAAAAGTGATTTTTTCTAGTGGCATTATTCAATTTTCTGTAATCTATGCACATTTGCCAACTAGTTACTGTTCTAGTGGGAACTAATTCATTATTTTCATTTTTAACCACTGTCATTCCACATTTTTTAGGGACATGTACTAGACTCACCCATGTATTGTCTTAGATAGGATACATTATTCCTGCATCAAGCAACTTTAAAATTTCCTTTTTGACAACTTTTATATTTAGGTTCAACCTCCTCTGATGTTCAATAGATGGCTCACAACTTTCCTCCAAGATAATTCTATGCATGCAAAAATTTAGATTTATGCCATTAATGTCATCTATTGTGTATACTAAAATCTTCCTATATTGCCTCAACACTCTTAACAACTTATCAACCTCTAAAGTGCTCAAATTTGCATTTACAATTACTGGATAAGTGTCATTGGGGCCAAGAAATTCATACTTGAGCTAAGAAGGGAGTTGCTTAAGTTCTACCCTAGGTGCATCTTCTTCCTTGAATGATGGTTGCTTAGATTCAACTTTTTCCTCCTTTGTAAGTTGAAAAACTGATGCAGAGGTAAATGATGGACTGCTCTCCATGTGTTGAGCAAATGCAGCCACACTAAGATTATCATGATCTATGCTTCCTCCATGAACCAAGCAATTTTCAAGTGGATCTTCTAGATATCTCTTTCAGAAATGCTCTTCAATAAGCTCATTAATGATATCAATTCTCTAACAAGAATCAACTTTAGAATGATGTTCCTTCATGGTGTTATTAATATTGAAAACCAATTGATCTTCACCAACTCTAAGAGTCAATTTTTCACCTTTGACATCAATTACTACTCCTGCCATAGCTAGAAAAGGTCTCCCAAGAATAATTGGAATATTAGCATCTTCTTCCATGTCTAGAATGACAAAATCAACTGATATGTAGAACTTTCCAACCTTCAAAGGCACATTTTCTAAAATTTCCTCTGAATATTTAATTGATCTGTCAGCTAGCTGAAGAGAAATGTAGGTTGGCTTAAGATCTCTCATGTTGAGCTTTTCATATATGGAGAGAGGTATAAGGCTAACACTAGCCCTTAAATCACATAAAACTTTTATAGAACATGACTCTCCAATGTGGCATGGAATTGAAAAACTTCCTGGATCTTTAAGCTTGGGAGGAAGTTTCCTTTGGAGTATGGCACTACACTCTTCTATCAGGCCTACAGTCTCATGATCTTCAAGTCTCCTCTTATTTGAAAATATTTCTTTAAGAATTTTGCATAAGAGGGCATTTGTAAAAGAGCATCATGAAAGGCACATTTATTTATAGTTTCTTCAAGACTTCAAAAACTTTCCAAATTGCTTATTAAGTTTGGCTTTCTGAAATCTTTGTAGAAAAGGAAGTTGTGGCCTGTAAGGCTCTGGAGGTATATATTTTTTTTCTTTCTCCTTAACCTCCTCTTTACTCTTTCTTGAACTCTCTTCTTTTTCATTTTCTAGTTTTTCACCCTCATTAACTTCTTTCTCATTTTCTCTCTTCTCATTTTTTTCACACTTTTTATTGTTTACTACCTTCCCACTCCTTAATGTGATGGCATGACAATGTTTTCTTGGGTTTTCCAGCTGACTTGGAAGTTTTCCTAAGGACTTGGTAATTGAAGAGGATGCTTGCTGTGTACTTTGATTCTCTAACATTCTGTTATGTGTCTGCAGCTGCTCCAATCTTACTTTTATCTCTCTCATTTCTTCATCATGCTTAGTTTGATTGGCAAGGATTTATTGCAATAATGCTTCTATGGTAGAAACTTACTCTTACTGTCTTGCTAGAGGTGCAGAATTTGTGTTCCTTTGCTGAAATCTAGGCAAATGTTGCCTATTCTGCTGATATGAATTCCCTTGTTGTGGTTAAAAAGTTTAACTTGGCCCTTGGTTTTGCTGATTACCCCATGAAAAATTGGGATGGTTCCTCCAGGCTGGATTGTATGTTTGAGAATAGGGTGGCCCATCTACTTGTTTCCATAGTTCCCCACATAGGTAGCTTGTTCACCAAAATCTACTCCACAGTTAGTATTTCCTTCTGCATAAGCAACTTGTTGAGAATTTCTAAAGGATGATGATGATGTAATGAGCATGCTTAAATCTTCCATTTTCTTTGCCAAGACATTTTTAAGTGCATCAAATTTGGCGTTGATCATATTAAACGGATCAAGATCATACATTCAAGCAGCTTGTCTCTTTTGTGTTAGAGCTGATCCTCTTGGACTACTCAAAAGATGAGTGTTCTTTGCAATTTTCTCCAACAACTCATAGGCTTCATCTTCATGCTTCATAATGAACTCTCCACCTGTTTGAGCATGAATGATTCCTCTAATAGCAGGAGTGACATTTGTATAAAAATTTTGGTTTATCATCCATTTTGGAATAGCATGATGCAGACTTTGTCTCTCCAACTCCTTCCATCTAATCTATGACTCATAAAGAGTTTCATCTTCTCTTGGCCTAAAAGCTGTCATTTGATTCCTTAATTCTTGAGTTTTTCTAGGTGGAAAATATTGTGCAAGAAATGCATCAGTGAGCTGCTCCCAATTTGTAATTGAATTATGAGGTAGAAAATCAAGTCAATCCAATGCTCTATCTTTCAAAGATAATGGAAACAATTGCAACCTTGCTGCATCATCTGATACTCCAGGTTACTTTTGCATATCACATATCATATCAAACTTTTTAAGATGAGTGTAAGGATTTTCTGAAGGATGACCTCCAAATTGAGAATTTTGAATCATTTGAAGTATCCCAAAATCCATCTTGTAGCTGTTTGTATCTATCATTGGTCTTGCAATATTTTCTCTCAAATCATTAAAATGAGGAAATGCATGATCCATCATACTTCTCCTAAGCACATTAGTATTGACAACTTCTTCCCCCTGAGCTTTATTTTCATTATTTCAATTATTTCCACCGTTACCACCACCAATTCTAACTCTTTCTTCAGACATTTCTATTTCAACTTCAGCTACTCTCGAAGCTTCTTTACTTCTTCTAGTTTCTTTTTTGTTGGCTCTACAAAACTTCTCAATTTCAGGATTGAACAATAGAGATGTGTCACTTATGCTTTTGGCTCTTCTCATAAAAGATCAAAAACTACCTAAAAAGAACAAACAAACATAAAATGAAAAGATAACAAAAATAAAAACTATAAATAACTGAAATAATAAAAAATTCAATCTTAAACAAACAAGTCTCTGACAATGGCGCCAAAACCTTAATGTGGCCCAGTCGTAAGTGCACGAGTCGCACAAGTAGTACAGAAAAAAATATCATTTCCACGGAGAGTTGTGTTAGTGATTGAATTGTTTATGTAAAATTAATTGATTATAGTTAAATTTAAACTAAAAAGGTAATGAAAGGGAGAATGGAATTTGCAAGTATAATTGCAATTTCAACTAAGAAATAACCTAAATAGGAATCCAACTATGTTTATAAGAAATAAACCCTTCAAAATTAAGTGTGGTAAAAATTTAATTGATAATCAATCAAACTCAACTAACAATCAATGATAATAAAATGATTCTAGAGTTTAGGAGATTCATATTCAAGTTATTTTGGGATTTTAAATTGGTTATCCAATCACATGGGAATTATAGGTTTCAAGGAAATTAATTCTTAAATCCCTTGAATACCCTTTCAAGTGAGACAAAGAGTTCTCTAATTAACTCAATCCTACTTTTGTAGAGTTAAAATTAATTAAAACCCATTAAGTTCCTTAATCAATCTATTAATCCTCTTAATCCTTAGTCTATTTATAGATCCAAGTTAATTAAGTCCAGTTTCTTAATTATCTATCTCAAGGTTTTCTCTTTTTGATGCTTCAACTAAGGATTATGAACATTACTTAATGGGATCCTACACTAAGCATGTCATTGAGCACACAAGAATTGGATGAAACCTCATAAAAACCATATAAAATGGATTACCCAATTAAAATCCATAAAATATCTTAAATATTACATATCTAAACTCCAGAATCATTGAAAACTACTTACTACCCATATTTAATATAAAAGATTCTAAGCAAATATAGAAATAAATCTAGAAAATAAACTAAGAACTAAGAAACTCAGTAAAGGAAAGGTAGAAAATGGTGAAGAAAAGAAGAAGTTTCCAAATCTAGTGAAGAGTAAAAATCTTGGCTGCTTCCTCTCCCTTGCCTCCTCTGTATCTTTTTCTCTTTCTCTATTTTTTTCTGTCCCCCAAATGAGGTAAAAAATTCTCTATTTATATTCTTTGACAAAGAAAACCTAAAATGGTATGTGGTCATCGATTTACGTGGGAGAATCTTTTCTTTCCATCTCATTTATGAAGAAATGCACAGGTCCTGCAAGATTTTATGCAAATTTGGTGGTTACAGGGGCTTCCCATGAGGTTGCACAAGTTATGCGGGCTGCTTGTGCAAGTTTCTGCATATTTTGAAACTTCCCATGAAAGTGTACAAGTGGACTGTACAAGTTATGTGGCAAGTTATGCAAGTTTTAGCCATCTAAGAATTCCTTTCATGAAGCTACATGAGGAGTTGCACAAGTTGTGTATTCAGTTGTGTAAGTTTCAGCAGTTACAGAGTCTCTTCCGTGAAGCTGCATAAGGGAAGGCGTGAAAGTGCATAAGTCATGCAGCCGGTTATGCAAGTTACGGCTGGTGTAAGGTCTCCTCCGTGAAGCTGCATAATGAACCTGCATAAGTTATGCAGTAAGTTATGTACTTTTTAGCAGATATTTAATTCCTTCCAGTTTCTATGCAAAAACTGCACAGATTATGCAGCAAGGCATGCAGATTTTGGCAACTTCACAATTTTTAATTTTCAAGTTTCATTTTGGCACTTTTGGGTCTAGAAATTAGTTCTCACTTGTACAATTACTTTTTAGTTCCTCAAAAACACTTTTTATCTACAAAACAAAAGTAAAATTACAATTTAGTTTAAAAATTGACAATTATGAAAAATTAGCTAAATAACTCATAAAATTAACTAAAAATAACTAACATATCAATAAAATGACTATGAAATTTAACCTAAATGACTCTATAAAATGCATGTATCATTGGTAAAGAAGTTCATTCTGATAACAATTGAGAAACAACCTGCATGTCTGGCCTAGACTATGGATTGACATTTAAACATGTAAATGACAGATTTATGATTGATGCACGTTTTTCATCAACTTCAAGTGAGGAAGGCAACAAACATTGATCTAGCACATCATTTAATGCTATCTCTGTATTAGCAGACCGCAATAACATTGTAGAAATCAGATCACCAGGATGATTTCCTTTGATGAATTCTAGTGCCAACACTTCAAAGCTTACACATCGCATTTTTCGGTCACTTTCATTAAGTATGCAAGCTCTACAAGGACAAATAAATGCTTATTACATACTGTGTTCCAATTTATGACAACATCAAATTTCTCTAATTACTTGGTGCTACATATCCATATGTACCTGCAAGCATAGTCCGATTGGATGAGTCTAGCTTTAGAGGCTTGGCGGAGCCAAAATCTGAAACATGAGCTTTATATTCTAAGTCCAGCAGAACATTCTTGCTTAATACGTCTTTATGAACAATTGGTGGTATGCACTCATGATGCATGTGGTACAGGACATGAGCTACACCTTTTATATTGGACCTCTTATCCCATTCAAATTATTTTACATCTTCATCATTGCTCAGGATTGTGGCCAGGCTACCTCTAGGGAGGTACTCATAAACTAAAAATGTGTGTTGGACATGTGAACAAAAACCGTACAGTTTTATAACATTTCGATGCCTCATCTCTGTTAATACCCTTATCTCATTAAGGAACTCTTTCTGATCAGCCATCTCATCATGAGGTAAAGAATGGAATCTCTTTACAGCTACAGTGTTCCTTGATAACAATTCTGCTTTGTAAACACGTCCAAATCTGCCCTCTCCAATGCAGTACATGCTATCAAAATTCTCAGTTGCTTCTATGATTTCTTCGTACATTGCTTTTCCATCAAAAATTGATATGGAAAGCAACTCCTCTGAGCCTCTTTTCCTTTTTCAAAAACTGAACAACATGATAATTAAAGCACAAAATAGAAAAAGTGCTCCAAGAACTGGAAATAAAATTATCAGAAAAATTTGTATGCCCTTCCCCAAAACATTTTTGTGAGTCTTGTAAGGCTGTAGACCGCTATCATTACCACAGAGTCCTCTATTATCTTGCAATGTAGCATCTTGAAATGCTTTGCTATTGGGAATTATCGTCATCCGATAGATCAACAGATGGCAAGTTAGGCAGTTGTGTTAAACTTGGAGGAATGACACCGCTGAGCTTGTTGTGAGAAAGATTCAATACCGCTAAGCCTCGAAAACTTTTAAATTCTTTCGGTATCTCTTTAGTGAGCATGTTATGACTAAGATCAATCTAGGACAGGCTATGGAGTTTCACTGGAATAAAAACAATGAGGTAACTGTGAGAAAGATTCAGTATCTCCAGACTCTAAAAGCTTCTGAATTCATCTAGTTCTGGTATCTCTCCAGTGAGCAAGTTATGACTTATGCCAAGCTAAGACAGTTGATTTAACTTTCCCATGTCAGGTGTAATTTTTCCAATAAACCTGTTGTAACTCAAATTTAAATGGAACAAATTTTGCACATTTCCCAATGCACATGGGATCGATTTGCTAAACCTATTTGTTGATAAGTCAAGATACTAAAGATGGGAGAGTGTTCCAAGTTCTAGAGGAATAAGACCAGATGATTGTTGTCAAAAATCACCGTCACCAAAAAAGTCAACTTTCCCAATTCCCTAGGAATCCTCCCAACTAAATGATTTCAAGAAAGATCAAGCAATTGTAGCTGAGAGGCATTTCCAATATTAGTTGTGATCCTACATGTTATATTGTTACTAGTAATCTTCAGGGAGGACAAGTTGAGACACTTCCCCCATTTGGATGAGATTTCACCTTAGAGATTGTTGTGGGTTAGATCTATGAACTGAGCCAAAATCTTCAAATATATTCCCAACTAGTTGGTTTCCATCAAAACATGCTCTGAGTAAGCTTGAGCAATTTCTCAAACTTTTGGGGATTGGACCTGTGAGCTGGTTGTCATTCACTATTAATTTCTTAAGTAACCCCTCAAGGCAAATATTTTGACGCAAAAAACCAATGAATTGGTTTTTGTCAAGGTTCAACTCAGATAATTTCCTGAGGTTTCCAATTTCTTGGGAGATGAAACCAAAAAATTGGTTGTCACGAAGGAATAAGAATTATAATTTGGTTAAATGACCCAATGAAGCAGGAATAGAACCATTGAGTTGATTCTCACTCAATTCTAGACCAACAAGAGTCGTCAAGTTTCCTAGCTCTTCAGGAATGGAGCCAAAAAGTTGATTTTGGTAGAGATGAAGTAATGTTTCTTAGACAACCTAGTGATGCTGGAATTGGACTAGAAAGATTGTTTGTTTTAAGGCTCAGATGCTCTAGAGACATCAAATTCTCGATTTCTTGAGGGATGAGACCAGAAAGCTGATTATTGAACATGTATAACATGGTGAGCTGTTCTAAGTAGCCTAAAGTGGAAGGGATGGAACCCTCTAGGCAATTGGTGTCCAAGTAAAGTTCAACCAAATTGGAAAGCTTTCCAATTTCTTGAGGAATGGAACCAGAAAGTGAATTATTACAAAGAGACAACCAAGTAAGGTTAGTTAAATTACCCAAGCAAGAAGGAATTGAATCGTCTAGATGGTTGCTATACAATGTAAGCTCTTCAAGCGACCTTTGTTGACACATTTCTATTGGAATTGAGCCATTTAACTGATTTTCATCAAGGTGCAATTTTTGAAGATTTGTTAAAAGGCCAATTTCTGGTGGGATTTTTCCAGACAACTGATTAGTTTGCAAATCAAGATAGATGAGCTCGAAAAGCTGACCAATTTGAGGTGGGATGATGCCATATAGTTCATTTGCACTGAGATCAACTTACAAAAGTTTAGAAAGGAACGAGAATAGAAATTTTTCAAGTGTACCTTTAAATCGAAACTTGTGATGTTGAGTTTATGAACTCTTCCAGCTTTGTTGCAACTAATTCCATGACAAGAACATGGGCTTGCATTCGTTTCAAGGTGGTTAGAACTAGAAGTGTTGGTGGCATTTGTAGGACAAAGACTCCAAGAGTGCAGGAGTAGTAAGTTGGTTTGGTTTAGGCTGGCTTTCCATTGTAGCAGGGAATGCGCTTCATCGATGGAGTTAGAATCAACATTATGTGAGGAATGTGAAATAACGAGGATCAAAGAAACAAGTACGAGTGCTCTGTTGGAGATTGAGAATCCCATGATTAATGTTTTCATGAGTGGACATGCACAGTCTTATAAATATATAATCTAGTGCCTCGCAAAATTTGTAAGAGAAAGACCTCAAGCCTCTAGAAAGAAGCGTTCCACCACCTTTCACATCATCTTGTTGTTCAAGTTATTAGCATAATCACAAACGTGAAATTTAAGCTAATTAGGTTTGCATGCAATATTACTATTCTAAGTAGCTATTACAATAATTGTTAACTATTTTACTAATAATTAACTATTAAATATTAATTTGTGATATTAACTGTTTATATAGTAATTTAAAGTAGAAATATTTAATAGGAATAACTATTATATTATCTATTAAAATAAAAATAATAGTGTTATCTTTTTTATTCTAATAAAAAACACTCTCTTAACCTCTAAAAGTTATAAACACTGTATCATTGAATAATATAATTGAGAGAGATAATGTTTTGACATTACCTTAAAAGTTGTTCCCAAACAAAGACTTAATCAAATGCTAACCCAGCAAATGTACAATTAGCGAAATTATTGACGTGAAGTAAGATATTAGAGTTATGGCCAATATTCGTGAAGACTCTTATTGTGTAGTTATAAATTGAAAGGCCTTCCAGCTAATATATATCTTTTATTAGGTATTATATATAGAATTTTATTTATAAAATTTGGAAAGGATATCAATTTAGAAATAATTGCACATTTTTTAAGTTCATTTTTAGTATTTAAGTTACTTGGCTGCTGCTAATACATTAATATATATTAGTTAAATATAAAAATAAATATTTTATGGAATTGTTTGTTAACATTTGGAGTATTATTATATTAAAAGAAACAAAAATTAAATTTTTTATAAAACTATTATATTTATAAAATACAATTATACAAGTAATTAAAATTGTATAAAATTAATATGTATTGTGCGTTCTTTTTTTTCTTAGTATAACCGACTCTCATTAGAATTAGGACTTAAATTCAAAACCTTACAATTATGGGAGTTCATTTTAATGCACTACAAGAAATTTTAAAAATAGCTATAAAAATTATCGACAGCAAAATTTTGTTAGTAATTTACCAACGCTTTACTGACGAATAAGAAAAATAAAATTTAAATCAATTTATACCGATAAGATCATCGACCGATTACCGACGAACCTTTTACCGACGATATAATTCCGTAGGTAAAAGTGGAACTAAATATTGATAACAAAATTAGAGACCAAATAAAAAAATAAAAACAAAAAAATTCGTTGATAATTACCGACTAATTCGCATTTAGTTAGTAATATTAAAAAAAAAATAAAAAACTTAAAAAATTTTACCTACGAAAATTTTTGGTCGGTAATTACCAACAAATTCTTTTTTGTAGACAATATTAAGAAAATAAAAAATAAACTTTTAAAATAAATATCCACAAAAATTTTTCATCGGAACCATATTTAATCAGTAATACTTAGAAGAAAATAAAAAAAAAATTTAAAAGCTTAAAAAATTACCTACAAAAGTTTAATGAACATAAGGCACACCCAAAAGCATTATCGTTGTATCAAGAAATAACATAAAGAGTATGACCTCTTAATAGACATAAAACAAAGAGCAAGTAATTTGAGTATTATGAAAGCAAACAATAACTTAGGCTCCGTTTATTTTGCAGAACTTGTATATGGAAAATGTTTTTCCATGAAAATTGTTTTCTAAAAAACATTGTCATGAAAATATTGTTTGTTTTTTTATTATAATGTTAAATTGATGGTATGTGTTTATATCATATATGTACGAGACTTTTCACATTTTAATAAGATTATCAAAGGTCTAGAAAAATAGAAAATGAATTCCTTTTTTGAAAAGAGAGTTATTTTTCTTAAAAATAATTTAGTTTCTTCTTAGAGTAGGAAAACACTTTCCGTTAATTTATTTTCCTGAGTGTCTCAAATATTAGAAAATGCAAAAATATTTTCTGTAAACAAACAGAGTCTTTAGCCTAATCACTACTTTGTCTATATTAATTCCATAAAATCTATGGGATGTATTAATTCCTCAATTTTATATATGGGATTTCATAACCAGTTAAAATTAACTCTCCTGTCAAATGGGATAGTCTATAAATTCTAGTCTTGAGCATTGACAGCTAAAATTTAAAGCAATTACGCATAGATTTTTTAGGCAAGAAATGGATGATGAGTTTAAGCATCATTTGGTTAAATGTCATAAGGAGTGGCATCCAATTCAAAGTGCAAGTAGGAAGCAAAAATGCTACAGTTATTTATTGGAGCTGCAATTTATAAATGGTTGTGGAAATATGGTTTGGTTTGGTGGGAATAGTATCTGGAACAAGGTAAAAGAGGTGAAATGTGGAAAGCAGTAATAGGTTAGATAGGGCTCTACCCCAATCACCAGGGGCAAATGTAAAGTGGCCTTGCATAAAAGTACAAGAAATGGATAGGATTATTATTTTAAGCATAGCTTCCTTAAGGTAGTAAATAGATTATTACTTTGACGTCTTTTGTGGTATAGGGAACAGCCACGTGAAGGATGTTATGCGAGAACCACCATGTACATAATTCTGAAAGGTGGCAATGGAAGCTGAAATCATTACGTCATTCCAAGAATAGAAGTTGGAAACTAGAGGTACTTTCTTACCTGTCTTTACGATGTCAAGGTTGGTGACCAGAAAAAGGTTTTTATTTTGCATCGAAAGCCTAATAGAAGAAGTGATTTTGAAATGAAGTTCTGACATAAAATTTCACAAGGCTCACCAGCATCAGCGATCCGACAGAAAAGAATTTGGAAAGATGAGATCATTCAAGAGTGTAAAACAAAACTTTAGAGTAGAACCTCATAAACATCATTATTCAGCAAAGCCACTCATCCAATCCACAACACTACTGATGTGCCACTCCCCACCCCAAAAAGAAAGGCACTTATGTGACACACTCATCTTGAATGTTCATAAAGGGCAAAATTTTCATGGTCCTTGCATCTTTTGATATAAGAATATAATACATTTATGATGCATTAACACTCCTTTAGTGAAAGATATGCATTGTTGGACACTTGCTTGACACGTGCACTTGTCCAACACGTATCAAACACATCAACCATGTCCACAAAAAAGAAAAATATCTGACAAGCGTGTCTGACACACTTTTATCTGTATTGAATACACATTTGATACTTCATAGTTCTTTTTTACAATAGATAATTTTAATCTATTAATAAAATAGAAAAATATATTATTAAAATTTAAAAGACAATTAAATATATGAAAATTATATTAGAATTTAGCATTGTTATCAAAGGTGCACCTCGAAGTTCAAGGGGCACCAGGCGCAGCCCATAGCACCTGAGGAACCCAAAGGCACTCGATTTCCAGGAGGCGCACCTCACAAAGGCCATCCACACCCATGCAATCACATAAAGCAAATTGCAAAAAGAAGAATAAGAAAAAGAAGAAGAAGATCTAAAAAATCCGACTTGATTGTATCCTCTCCTAGGTTTGGGCTTATCTAATTTCTGATTTGAACTCCAGGTATGTTTTTTTTTTTTCTTCCTGCTCCTCTCTCCCTCTCTCCACCTGACCCATTTAGGTTTTCATTTCTCTTTCTCTTCTATGCTTTCTTTTCCTTCTTCTTTCCTTTTCAACATCTTAGATCTATAAGAGTTCATGGCTTCATACTCGCCATTTTTTTTCCTTGGTTGTTGTGTTCAAGTACCCTTTTCTAATTCTAATCTAATGGGCCAAAGCAACCTTTATCAATAGGAATTGTTGTGTATTTACATTAGAATTTTGATGGATTATTCATATCTTTATTAATTAAATTACATACATGAGTAAAATAAATACATAATTATTCTTCATGAATTTATAAATTTTAATTTAAATTATTTTAAGTTATGTTTAGTAAACTCAACTCAACTAAGCCTTTGTCCAAAAAATTTAGGGTCGGCTATACGGATTCGCTTTCTCCACTCTAAACGATTTTGGGTTAAATCCTCATAAATGTGTAATGCTTCTAAGTCATGTTGTACTAGTCTCCTCCAAGTCAATTTAGGTCTATCCCTTTTTTTCTTTCTATCCTCTAACCTAATGTGCTTTACTTGTCTAATTGGAGCCTCCGTATGTCTATGCTTCACATGACCAAACTATCTTAATCTCCCTTCTCTGAACTTATTCTCAATTGGCACCACTCTTACCTATTCTCTAATACTCTCATTACAGATTTTATCTAGTCTAGTATGGCTACTCATCCACCTTAACATTCTCATCTCCGTAACTCTTATCTTAGACGTATATGACCCTTTCAGTGCCCAACACTCATTATCATATAACATAGCCGATCGTATGGCTGTACGGTAAAATTTTCTTTTCAACTTATTGGGAATCTTGCGATCACATAAAAGTCCCGTGGCACGTCTCTACTTCAACCATCCGGCTTTAATCCTATGACTAACATCCTCCTCACATCCCCCATCTACTTGAAGGACTGAGCCGAGATATTTAAAGTGATTACTTTGGGACAGTACCACTCCATCCAAACTAACTCCTTCCCTATCACCAGTTTGGCCTTCACTGAACTTGCAATGCATGTATTCTGTCTTCATTCTACTTAACTTAAAGCCCTTTGACTCTAGAGTACTTCTCCAAAGCTCTAGCTTTCTATTGACTTTTTCTCGCGTCTCATCTACCAGAACAATATCATCCGCAAACATCATGCACCAAGGAATACTCTCTTGTATATGTTTCGTCAATTCATCTAAAACTAATGTAAAAAGGTAAGGGCTTATAGCTGATCCTTGGTGTAATCCAAATGAGATCGGAAAATCTTTTGTGTCCCCTCCCACTGTGAGCACAATATTACTTGCTCCTCCATACATATCTTTCAACACTTGTATGTACCTAATAGATACCCTCTTTTGTTCTAACACACTCCATAAGATATCTCTTGGAACACTATCATAAGCCTTCTCCAAATCAATAAAAAACTATGTGTAGATCTTTCTTCACATCTCTATCTTTCTCCATCAAGCTTCTAAGGAGAGAGATCGCTTCCATAGTTGAACGACCGGGCATGAAAGCAAATTGATTGAGAGAGATAGAAGTATCATGATGTAGTCGATACTCCACAACTCTCTCCCACAACTTCATAGTATGGCTCATGAGTTTAATTCCCCTATAGTTTGAGTAACTTTGTATGTCTCCCTTATTTTTAAAAATAGGTACTAAAATACTCCTCCTCCATTCATCAGGTATTTTCTTTGAGTTTAGAATCTTATTAAATAATTTAGTTAACCATACCACTCCCATATCTCTCTGTTAAGGAAAGTCAATCACTATATTATTTCTCTGTATATTCTGTATTCTGTATTCCTATTTAAGATTTCTTATTTAGGATTTCTTCCTAATTAGTAGAACACAATTATAGGAATCAATTGTATATATATGCCCATGTACAGATTAATTAAAATTTAGGAGAATCATCTCTTTCTACATGGTATCAGAGCAGGTCATCTATCTATGGTGACTATTTGTTCTCACCACCCAGCTCAGGAGAGACCTTGGTCACCGATTGGCCGTTTCGACCCCGATCAACATTGCCGGCGTCGCCTCAACGCCCTCATTCCACCACTGTGTGCTGTTGCCTGATCCAGTACACCATTAAAGGACTTCTGAGGTTTGGCTCTCAGATCCTATTTTGGTATTTACTTGATTTATAATTTTGGGTTATTTTGCTGCTATAAGCACTTTGGATTAGCGTTTCAGTTAGTTTTCTTTGTCTCAACAAATGGTAGACAATAAGAATGTTATTTCTAATGTAATTCTGGTGATGACTAATATCACGGAACACAAACTTAATGGTTCGAATTACCTGGAGTGGAGTAAGACTGTTAGGGTCTATTTGCGTAGCATTGATAAGGATGATCACCTTACTAAAGATTCACCCACTGATGATACACGACAAACTTGGCTAAGGGAGGATGCTCGGTTGTTTTTGTAGCTTCGGAACTCAATTCACAGTGAGCTAATTAGTTTAATTAATCACTATAAATTTGTTAAGGAATTGATGGATTACTTAGATTTTTTGTATTCTGATAAAGGGAATATCTCCCATATTTATGATGTTTGTAAGGCATTCTACCGTGCTGAGAAAGAGGATAAGTCTCTCACGACTTATTTTATAGATTTTAAATGGGTATATGAGAAATTTAATGTCTTGTTGCCTTTTAGTCCTGATGTAAAAGTTCAGCAGGCCCAACGGGAGCAACTAGCTGTTATGAGTTTTCTTGCAGGCCTTCCTTTAGAGTATGAGACTGCTAAATCTCAAATTCTCTCTAGTTCTAAGATTTCCTCTTTGCATGAAATGTTCACACGGGTTCTTCGTACGGTGAGTACCCAATCTTCACAGCCTACCAGTATTGCTCTTATTAGCCGTAATCCAAATGGACAATAGGGTAATAGAAGAGGAAGTAAGGGAGGAATTACAAGCAACAGAAGTAATCAGCGTAATGGAGAGGCTAGTTCTAATTAGGACTCAAGAGGAGTCATTTGTTATTATTGCCATGAGCCTGGCCATACAAAATATAATTGTCCGTAATTTCAAAGGAAAAATCAGCGATCACAGATGGCAAATATTGCAGCAGAGAATTCTACAGTATCTTCCTCTAAGAAAATTATTTTTGTATCTACAGAGAATTTTGTACAATTTTCCCAGTATCAAGCATTTCTAAAGCCTACCAGTTCCCCTGTCACTGTGATCACTAAGTCAGGTAAATCTACTACATGCCTTGTGTCTTCCTCATCCAAATGGATTATTGATTCTGGTGCAACAGATCACATGACAGATAATTCTAGTCTTCTATCTGTTTTTCAATCTAATCTCACTTCCTCTATTATTACTTTAGTTGATGATTCTACTTCTTGTGTTATGGGTTCTGGAACTGCGAACTCGACTTTTTCAATTTCTTTGTCTTCTATTTTGTGTCTACCAAAATTCTCTTTTAATCTACTTTCTGTTAGTAAACTTACTCGTACCTTAAATTGTTCTGTTTCCTTTTTTCCTGACATTGTTTGTTTCAGAATCTTACGACGAAGTAGATTATTAGTAGAGGACGCGAGTCAGTAGTCTCCATATTCTGAAAAATCATGTACCTCAGTCGCTTGTTTGCTCCAGTACCTAACACCTCTTGAAGCTCATTGTAGATTGGGTCATCCCTCTTTGTCTACCATGAAGAAGCAGTGTCCTTAATTTCAGTCTTTATCAATACTAGAATATGAGTCGTGTCAATTTGCAAAACATCATCGTTTGCCTTCTGTGTCTAGAATCAATAAACGGGTTTCATCCTCTTTTGAGTTAGTTCATTCTGATGTTTGGGGTCCTTGTTCTGTTATTTCTAAAACTGGATTTCGTTATTTTGTTACTTTTATTGATGATTACTCTCATGTTACCTGGTTATATTTAATGAAGAATCGTTCTGAGTTATTTTCTATCTTTCGTACCTTTTGTAATGAAATTAAAACTCAATTTAATATTTCTGTGCCCATATTAAGAAGTGACAATGCCAAAGAATACTTTTCAGCACAATTTCAGTCTTATATGATACAAAATGACATTCTTTATCAGTCTTCCTGTGTGGATACGCCATCCCAAAATGGCGTGGCCGAAAGAAAAAATCAGTATCTTCTTGAGGTAACTCGTGCTCTTCTTTTTCAGATGAAAGTTTCTAAACACTTTTGGGCGGATGCAGTTTCTCCGGCATATTTTTTGATTAATCGTTTGTCGTCTTCTGTCCTTAATAGGGATATTCCTTATACTGCTTTGTTTCCTATAAAATCTTTATTCCCTATTGAACCCCGTATTTTTTGTTGTACCTGTTTTGTGCGTGATGTTCATCCACAGGTTACCAAATTAGATTCAAAATCTCTCAAATGTGTCTTCCTTGGGTACTCCCAGCTCCAAAAAGGGTACCATTGTTTCTCTCCTACTTTTAATCATTATCTAGTTTCTGCAGATGTCACATTTTTTGAGTCCACTCCATTTTTTTCTCAATCATCTGTGTATGAGAGTCAGGGGGAGGAGGATGATCTCTTAATATATATTGTCCAACCAATGTCTAGTCCTCTCCCACAGCCTGTTCCTTCTGTCTCCAGACCTTCTCGACCTCCCGTTGTTCATGTTTATTCCAAGAGATTGGAGATTCCTGACTCAGATCCTCCACCAGCTACTTCGTTGCGAGATCCTGTACCTCATACTGATCATGATTCTAATCTAGACTTACCCATTGCTCTTCGTAAAGGTAAATATTCATGTACTTACCCTATCTCTTCTTTTGTTTCTTATAATCAATTGTCTTCTTGTTCTTGGTGTTTTATTACTTCTTTAGACTCTGCTCCTATCCCTAATACTGTTGGTGAGACACTGTCTCATCCTGGCTGGTGTGCTGCTATGAAAGAGGAAATGGAGGCTTTAGATGCTAATGGTACATGGGAACTGTTGCCTTTGCCCACTAGTAAGAAAGCTATTGGTTGCAAATGGGTATTTATAGTAAAGGTAAATCCTGATGGTTCTATGGCTAGGTTAAAAGCACTCCTTGTAGCAAAAGGATATGCTCAAACATATGGGGTTGATTACTCTGACACTTTTCCTTTTGTAGCTAAAATTACTTCTATTCACTTGTTTATCTCTTTAACAGCTACATATGATTGGCCCCTGCATCAATTGGATATCAAAAATGCTTTCCTTCATGGTGATCTTCAGAAGGAGGTGTATATGGAGCAACCACCTGGGTTTGTTGCTCAGGGGGAGTTGGGTAAAGTTTGTAGGCTTCGGAAGTCTCTCTATGGCTTGAAACAAAGTCCTAGGGCATGGTTTGGGAGATTCAGTGAAGCAGTACAAGAATTTGGTATGTAAAAGAGTAAGTGTGATCAGTCAGTATTTTATAGGCAATCTGAGGCTGGTCTAATTCTCTTGGTAGTCTATGTGAATGATATTGTCATCACTGGAAGTGACTCTGCAGGTATTTTATCTCTTAAAACCTTCCTCCAAACCCAGTTTCAGAATAAAGACTTGGGATTATTAAAGTATTTCTTGGGTATCGAAGTTATGAAAAGTAAGAAGGGTATTTTCTTGTTTCAAAGAAAATATATCCTCGATCTATTGACAGAAACAGAAAAATTAGGTGCTAAGCCTTGTAGTGCATCAATGACTCCAACTTTACAACTGTTAGCAGGGGATAGTGAGTTGTTTGAAGATCCAGAGAGATACAGGAGATTGGTAGGAAAATTGAACTACCTTACAGTCACTCTTCCTGACATTGCTTATGCCGTTAGTATGGTAAGTCAGTTTATGTCTTCCCCAACTGTCGCTCATTGGGAAGCCTTGGGACAAATCTTGTGTTATCTGAAGGGCGCTCTAGGAAGAGGTTTGCTATATGGTAATCATGGGCATTTGAATATTGAATGTTTTTCATATGTCGACTGGGCTAGATCTAAGATTGACAGGAGATCAACTATTGGATATTGCTTTTTTGTTGGAGGAAATTTGGTGTCTTAGAGAAGCAATAAGTAGAGTGTAATTTCTTGAGTTAGTGCTGAATCCGAATACAGAGCCATGTCACAATCAGTATGTGAGATAATGTGGATACTTCAATTACTAGATGAGACAGGTTTTAAGACCTCCCTGCCTGCGAAATTGTGGTGTGATAATCAAGCTGCTCTCTATATTGCTTCTAATCCGGTGTTTCATGAGCGGACCAAACATATTGAGATTGATTGTCACTTTATTCATAAAAAGATTCAACAACAGATCATCTCAACAGGACACATCAAAACTAGAGAGCAGTTATGAGATATTTTCACAAAAGCTCTGAATGGAGCTAAGATTGACTACATTTGTAACAAGTTGGCATGATTAACATCTATGCTCCAACTTGAGGGGAAGTGTTATGGAAAGTCAATCACTATATTATTTCTCTGTATATTCTGTATTCTGTATTACTATTTAGGATTTCTTATTTAGGATTTCTTCCTAATTAGTAGAACACAATTATAGGAATCAATTATATATATATATACCCATGTACAGATTAATTGAAATTAAGGAGAATTATCTCTTTCTACATGGTATACACTTCCACACTTCAATTGGTATTCCATCGAGTCCACAGGCTTTACCCACTTTCATTCTCTTAAGTGCTTACTTTACTTCTAAAAATCTAATCCTTCTAAATATAATTCACATTCTTTTCTATTGTTCTATAGTCTACATTCAAGCTATTACCATTTTGACTATTATTAAAGAGATCATTAAAATAATTTCTTCATCTTTCTTTAATGTCATCATCTTTCACCAACACTTTTCCTTCTTTATCCTTAATGCATCTAACTTGATTGAGATCTTGACATTTCCTTTCTCTCCTCCTTGCTAATCTATAAATATCTTTTCCCCCTTCTTTAATTCCAAGTTTCTCATATAACTTTTCAAAGGCATGTGCTCTTACTTGACTAACTGCCTTTCTCATATAAGTTATGTTTAGTAAGATATTATTAAATTAAATATATAGTAAAAATTAAAATTATCATTTTAATATTATATTTGATTAAAAATAAATTCATATTATGCATTTTAATGATAATTTTTACCCATGAATGTAATTTCATTACTCATTTAAGTAATGAAATAAATGATATATCATATATACTTTTATATGTGATTAATATTATCTTAATTAGATTTATAGTACTTATAATATAATTTTTTTTATGATTTTTTTTTTAATTTTGCATCTTACCTCGCTAAGGTGGGCGCCTACTCTTTGTGCCTAAGCTCCAGGTCCCCTTAGCGCTGATAACCTAAACACACACACACAACTGAAAAACAACATGTTGTAGAGGGAGCAAAAACAAAATATGAGTTTCCAGCTAACATAGATTGAAGTAAATTAAACGAAATGTGGAAATAAAGTACGATCAATGAACAAGACGATTATATTCTTAGTCCAATTTTGTAGCTCTTTCAAACGAGGTTTAATTGATACAAATTCCAGTATAGGTTAACAGCCAAACTACAGAAACACAATCATCCATTCCAGAAATCATAATTTCATATGCAAGCCAAGGAGCTTTAACTTATATGAGTTGGCCTGTGTAAAATTAGATTAAGTTGCTCACTTTAGCAACTGTAAAGTAATCATATAAGAAAACCCATAAAACAACGACAAAAAAAGGATCCACATTCCAACTTAACCACTCACATTTGCTCGGCATTTGGGCCATAATTTGCAAATTGAACCATAATCTCTCTTCCATCCACAACTCTCCCTGAAAAGCAAAATTCGAAATTAATAATGAGAAATGAATAAATAAATAAATAAAACCACACAATTTTGAGCACAATAACTTGAAACTAAAGCTCACCATCAAGCTTGTCCACGGCCTTTCGCGCCTCATCCTCGTATTTAAACCTCACAAATGGAAAACCCCTAGAATCTCCAGTCCTATACATAACAAAATCACATTAAGAATTCGACGACATACACAAACGCATAAGAAAAGTGTCAAGTGTGTATATATACCTTCGATTACGAGGGATGAAGATGTCCACGACCTTGCCATACTTGTCGAAGAGCGGGAAAAGATCATCTGCAGTCGTTCCTAGGATAGAAGGAGCCAAGAGGATTCAAATTGTCGGAGAAAACACAACAGATATGTATTCACAGTGTAAAATTGAAGAGGGTAGAAAGCTAAATACGGAAAGTGATGTTGAGTACGAGAAGAGAGTAGGTATCTCTGATATCTGGAGGACCCGATCTCCCAAAATGTGACATTTCGTTCCGCTATTGATAAAGTGTTCTGTGCGTGAGAGAGAGAGAGACGGAGAAAGGAAGTGGGGGCTGGCACTAGGGTTTTGAAATTGAGGTGGGAAAGATGGATTGGCGCCTTTATGGATTTTTGTTTTGACGGAAATGCCCTTGTTTTGGTTTTGAAATTATGTGGATTGCCCTCGAAGATTCGTTTATGGATTTCCCTACCATTAACGACCGTTTGTTTTTCGATTAAAAAAAAAAACGAAAAAAAAAAGACCGTTTGTTTGTAGGGAAAATGTTTCGTTCCGACATATTAACAGTGATTATATTATAAAATTATTCTTCCTGTTTATTTTTAAATGAAAATTTATTTCAAATCTAATTATGTGCTTCTCAAACTCATATAGATATAATTTCATCAAATCAAGCACTAAAAAAATTTCGCCACCGCACCATCAAAAACATTCTTGACCGTGCTATGTCACTGCAAATATAGTATTTTCCTACATGATGACCATATTTGTTGCACTTTTCTCACCGGAGACGAAGGGAATTCCTCTGTATTCCAAGTACACAGAGTGAGTACTGACGCAGGTGTAGGCGAAATTTGCTGAATATATGAAATTGAATTCGCTGTTATTGTAGAAACAGTTGTTTATATAGGTAGAATACCATGACAAGTTTTAAACAATTTTGGTAGAGCTCACATTCATGTTGTGCGAGTCTTCTGGGTGATTGATAGGGTATTTAATTTACTTATTAGGTGAAATTAATAATTAATAGATACCTAAATAGATGAATTGAATTATTTAATAAATTTAAAAAAATTAGAATTGATAATCGATTAGTAATTAATATTATATTTATCAACTGCAGTTTGAATCAGCTCTTTTTTTAAAGTAATTTCTTGTCAAATGGTAACTGATTTGATTTATTTTTTATTTAGACTATATTATCTTTTTTTATTTAACTCGAAAATTAATATTATTAATGCTTTAATTTTTTTTATTTATAATTTTAACATCTTAATTAAATTATTACAACTTTATTAAAATATTTTTATTAATAATATAAAATATAAAATATTTATTTATTATAAAAAATACATATTTTATGTCTAAAAACTTAAATTTAATTACAAATTTTGTCTTTATTAATAATAATAATTACTTTATTGTTTATAACTATATTTTTAAAGTTATATAATAATTTTTTAAAGAATTTAATTATTTTTTATTTCAATAATAAAATAAATAATATAATATAATAAATTAATAATCATATATTTATTTTAACAATATAATAAATAATATAATATATTAAATTAATAATTATATATTTAATTTAATAATAAAATAATATAATAAATATATATAATTTTATACTTATTTTTATAATAAAATAAATTATATAATATATACTCTCATTAATAATTTTACATATAATAATAATAATTAAATATAATTTTCACTAATTATCAATTATTAATTAATATTAATAATTATTAATTATAATTAACAGTTAAATCAAACAGGAACCGGTTGAATGGTAAAAATGAATGAGAAGTTGGGGTGTCCCTTTGCCGCTTTGCTGGGAGCTCAATCCCATCGAAATGATTTTTTTTTTTTTAATTAGGATTTTGTTGGCGTGAAGACGGGCTTGACTCATGCTCTTGAAAGTTGAAACTTTGAAAAGGTCCTTGATTGGGATATGGGCCAGGTAGACAACTAGTCAGTTTTGAGTTCTGATGGGTTGTGGGTTGGGCTTCGTCGCTCTTTTCAGAGTGTTGTTCAGGGTCTCAAAATGTGCACTTGAGGTGTTTTATTTTTATATTGAGTCCTTGGCCTGGGTATTGATATTTTTTATTTCGATTTTTTAAAAAGATAGTGTTAGAGTTTCAATTCTTAATTAATTTTAAAATCTAAAAATTAATATTAAAAAATAAAATTGAATTATAAAATTATGAGAATTACAAAATTATCCTTATATTTAAAAAAAAAAATAATAATAATAATAAACAGAAGCTCAAACACGTAAACTTGAGATACCGATATATAAACGCATGTGTAATTAAAGTCAAAAACATTAGAATGGTATGCAAGTGAACGCCCCTAGGGAACTTGAAAAAATATAAATGGTTTAATCAGAAGCTAGCTGGCTAAAGAGTAGAAGAACGGTAGCATTACGTAAAAGAAAACATCATGTTCAAAGTCCAAAAATCATAGTTGTTGAAATAAAGAGTCGGTGGTCTGGTCAAATTAATAGTAATTAACATGCATAGACAGGCCCTAGGATGTTGATATATGCCTCAGCATTTAATACCATGGTGGGCAAAAATCAAGTTGTGTTGTTATTTACTTATTTTTCAACAACTAATGTGCGTTATCTCTTTTCAATGAGAAATGGAAAGCTTAAGATGATGATAGTTACCCAAAACCAACAGATTTGGGAAGGGGATAAATTGCAGGTAAAATTTAAGCCAAACCAATAATTCACACCTAATTTCTCTTTATGAGGGTCCATCGCCATAATTTCTCACCATCGTCATTTCATTTGTTTTTATTTTGGTTAGTGTTATATGAAATGAAAGTGCCACTCAATATTAATTTTGTGTCCTTTTTAAGTTCACTTATTATCACGATTTGGTTAACATTTGTTGGTTCGTTTTACTATTAGTATGTGACACGTTTTATATTTAATTTCCTCTCTTGTAGTTCACACTAATTTGTATGATATCCAGCTTCACGCCAGGATTGCTTCCTTAATTCATATGCACGTCACGAGTTTGAATTTCAGCTTGCCCCCTTCACCCTTTTCAAATCGTTGAATTCGTTATATTAATTAATTAAATTAGTATCCCAATTTAATTTGTGTACCAAATTCAAACTATGATTTGAATTTATTCTCCAAATTAAATAAATTCATTACATTAAATTAATATCCCAAATTGAAAATTTATTTTATAAATAATTGCAATTTGGGAATTAATTGGCACGCCAATTTGTATAATATACATTGAAACAATTGCTCAATGAAATAGTTGCAAGAAAAATGTCCTTGATTGAATAGTATGGTGTTCTTTATAGAATGGTATGATGTTTGTTATTTTACATTATGCTAATGTAATAAAATTATATATAGATATAGGAGATTAAAAAAGATGTTGAGTTAAAATAAGAGAGAGTTGAGTATCTTCATATAATCTTGATTAAAGTTTATGAGTGAATCGAGTATGATCAGGGACTATGAAATATGCGTGTGTAAATTATATAAAAATAAAGATTATTAAAATTACTATAATTTTAACTTTGATTTATTTTTATTATCAATTTGAACGCACATATATTTTATCTAGCAAAAAAAATGTAAAAAATAAAAAATTAAAATCAATAATTTAGCATGTGACGAAAAGTAAAATACTCGATTTCAAGTTCCATTCCTGTAATTTCTAAAAAAAATTCTGATATACTAAAAAATTATGATAAACAATTAAATTATAGTAACCTATGATAATGCGTGTGAAATTTTATAGGGTTTTAAGGTTTAAAAAACCAACCTTGTCAGACAATAAAAACAACGCAACTGGAAATGCAGGGGATGGAACTTCATGGCAAGCGCACGAATATGCACCGTCTTTAAGGCGAAACTAAATAGAAATGCACCAGCTACCGTGACTGCATGCATCTGTAAATCTGTCATCGCATCTGCTCTGATTCCACAGTTTGCGTAGGAAGATGGGACCCCACATTAGATCTTCTACACCTAATTAAATGGGACCCCACCCAACACATCTGCTTCGTCAAAATAAATGCGTAGTTGCAGTAAATTGGTTGAGATATGAACATGAGTTTCCGTTCAAGGGAAGCAAGTGTACTTTCCCCTTTTTTTTTTTTAATTTTCTTCTGTTGGCATCACATTTAAATTGCAACAAAACTTCTAAAGCAAAATTATACTTAGTTAAACACATAATTACAAAATATTAATATTATTATATTTTAATTTTTAATAATATTTTTTATTTATTATTTATACATCCGCTACTAACTTGAACTACGCAAAATATATATATATATATAGAGAGAGAAAGACAGATCAATTGGATATAAAATATGAAATATTTGTGTGATTTTATAATTTTATTTAAATATTTAATTTTATATTAAAAAATTTAAATTTTGTTAATCAAATTTATAATTATGCTAATCAAATGACTTAAATTTATAATTATGTTAACTAAACGTTTTAAAAAAATTTTATATTTTAGTAATTAAGTTAATTGATTATTTTAAAATTATAACTGCATCAATCAAAAGAACAAAATAAATTAATTTAAAACATATATGAATGAATTTTTATGAATTTAGATAATAAAATTTAAAGTTTAGTACATTTTAAAATGGATAAAATTTAAATTTTTTAAAATTAATTTTAAATTTTAGCTATGATTATAGCTCAATTATTTTTAGTTAATAATTACATCTCATTTGAAAGGCTGTGATACTTAAATCAAAATTGAAATGTTTGAATAAAATTATAAAATCATGTAAATATTTAATCTTTTATGATATATAAATATATATATATATATATATATATTATGAACAGACGGCCGGTGTGACTAACCCAATTGTCGATCAGAAGCAAAATATTTAACTGCAGTGCAATTGTTAATATATGCATTGAAATTGATCAAATGCCCTTTTAACTAGATGCGAGTGACGTTAGAATTGATGAATTCAGACAGTTATTCTTATATTTTATGGAACTGAAAATATAATAATTAAATCTGAAATAAATGAATGAGAGAGAGAGAGAGAGAGAGAGAGAGAGAGAGAGAGAGAGAGAGAGAGATGAAGATAAACATGAATGTAAGGAAGGAGAGGTGGGTTGGGAGCCTTTAACAGAAGTGAGAGTGAAGGAAGAAATTAAAATTAAAGATGTTGAAGAAAGCGAGGCGTGTTGTTTTTTCATCAATTGAATGGTCATTCTTGAAATCTGCATTTAAGTGAATTCAAGATGATTTAATGAAGGCAGGTAGACTTACTTCAATCCTTATATGTTTTCTCTATCCATGCTTTTAATACCTTTGGTCCAGTTAATTTTCACAATTTCCTTACGATTAATAATTTTCTTTCTCTTTATTTTCATCTAATTAAATGTTCAATTGTGGTCAGTACCCAAAAATACCCTTGTTTTGTAAAGAATTTATTATTATTATTACTCATTTGACTGCTACCAATGAAATAGGTTGGTATTTATGTGATCTTGCTGCGTGGTCTATTTTATGGTCCCTCAGCAATTTATGTTCGGTTGTTGAAATTCAGCTAAGCACACGACATATAAGCGTGCTATATATATATATATATATATATATATATATATATATATATATATATATATATATTTTTTTTTTTTTTCTCTCAAACCAACTTACATGAAAATACTATTCTATGACTTTTATCAGCTTTAAATCCTCATTGTAAGTGGAAATGGCAGGGTGAATCCGAGTTAATTACTATGGAATGAACAACCATCATGTAGCGGTTTATGTTCATATGCGCTTGGACTACTAGATATAAATATTGTTTATATTAAAGTATTATAAATACTGTTATTTTTTTTATGTGATTTGAATTTTGAAAATATATTCATGTCTTCTAATTATGACTTGATTCAAAAGTGACTCGATTAAAATAAAAAATGAGATTGTGTTGGTAGCGACCCGGTGATATGGACAGCATGAATATTGTAATATTTTATTATTTATTGTAAATTTATGAGAATTAAATATTTAGAAAATATACTGACATTTTTTAGTGATTATATCTTACTTCTTTCATTGTAGTAAAATTTTTTTTCTTATCTTATCTTATCAGTATAACTTATAATCAAATTATATAGATCTCATATTATTTTTTTAATACTAGCTATGTAATTGTATGTGTCTAAATTTTGCGCATGTTCTATTTTTATCTAGAAGCCTCGTATATTATAATTTATATATGCATTATTTATACAATATTTTTTTTTATTAATTATTGATAAAGCTGATAAAAACAATTGAAAGGTAAAAGGGTTTTTGTGTGAGAAAGTGCGGTTGATGGGATTAGAAGAAGAGGAGAATAAAAAGTGGATCGAGTACGATTGAGAAAGGAGGAGAGGAAAGTTTGCCTTGAAAAATGAGTTGTTAATTAATTTATAGCTGAGGGGTGTTGAGAGCTTTTAAAGCTTTTGGCGAGGAGTGATTAATGGATGCAGTTCAAGGGATGTGGTTATTGTTTTAATCGCCCAAGGAGGGTGTTGAAAGCTTTAAAAGTTTTAATTCTTTTGAATGACCCAATTGTAGAAGTTGGAGTTGTGGTCTTTTAAAAATTCATTAATAGGATTCAAGAACTTCTTCAACTATATACAGACTTGCCCATTTAATGACTCTTCCACACCTCTCTCTTTCCCTCGTTCACCGCCTCTAATTAAGTACTACCGAGAAAGCTATTATGGTTTCTAGCTCTTAGCTTCTGCATTTTGGCTTGGCTTCAGCTCGCTGTGTAGAACTTGTAAGCACTAATAATCAAGCTCTTACGTGTTGGGTACATTTTATTTGGTGCCACAAGGTCAGGCGAAATGCGCTAATTGAACAACAAGAGCTTCTTACACTCGCATATAATGCACATGGATAAGCTCATTCATTATGTATTAAAATACTAATACGTGAGTCTCACGATTTTAAATTCACAATGAATATCTTGGCCTTCAGGATCAGCTTTAAGCTGTCATCTGTGTAGAGTAATTGAAGAGCCAAACTTGGATTGCACGTCATGCGTGTATACATATATGTATAGGCAGGCCCTTTCGCCTTTAAAGTTGCCCTATAAATATTCTGCCCTTGCAGTATATGTGTGCCTCACAACTGCTCTCCCTTTTTACATAACCATCCAAGCGTTTCAGTGTTTCACCTTAGGGATCATTTACTAACTGCTAGTGAAAAGTTTATTTTCAATTGAAGCTATGGTTTCCCTTCAATCAACCACTTCCCCAAATGGAAGAAAGACGACAATCCCAGAGGCTGATAATTTATTAAAGAAGAGAAAGTTGGATGATGAGTCTGCACAAACTGAAGGGCTGTTCGAGAAAAGATCAAAACCACCTGAAATCACAAAATCTTTCTTTGAAATCGAGCTACAACTTGAGACTCCTTTGCCTTTAGAGTGGCAAAGATGTCTCGATATTCAGGTATACTTACATTTGTATATGCTTCATATCTAGTTTTTTCTTAATCTGAAATATGATTTATTTCATCATATAAATGGTGTTGTATATTCTGCAGTCAGGGCAGATACACTTCTATAACACAAGGACACAGAAGAGAACAACTAGGGATCCAAGGAGGAGCCCAGAGCCACCAAGTCCTAGCCATATGAGCTTAGACCTTGAGCTAAACCTGCAGCCACGTGAGTCACAAACGAAAAACAACGCAAACAGCCACAGTATAAGGCATAATTTTGCTAGCTCCATACAGGGTTTGGACGATTTGTTCATGGATTCAAGTAAAGATAATAAGAATTCAGAAGGGCTTAAGCGGTCACCTTCGTGGTTAGCATTTGAGGGAGATGATGAGGAAGAGATGGTTGCAACCGTGTGCACAAGGTGCCACATGTTGGTGATGCTTTGCAAGTCCACTCCTGCTTGCCCTAACTGCAAATTCGTGCACCCACCGGACCAGAACCCTCCTAAGCTATTCAAGCAAAGGCTTAGCCTCTTGTGCTAGCGAGCTAAATCAATAAGGGATCAAAGCGTTGTTAATTTCTGAGTTTTAGGATTAGTCCGCACATGATGATGATGAATTTCATTTCACCATGGCAACGTTGGATCTTGATTACGTTTTATTCTCCTTTGTATTTCATCTTTTAATTTAAAAATGACTGCTCTGTGTGCGAGGGAGAGAGAGAGAGAGGTGATAATCACTAACTTGTATCATTTACTAAGAGAATATAGGAGTATATTTCAACATTATCGATCGAGTAAGCATTTTTTTGCTTATTAGGACATCAAACAACATATTTTAGATCATCAGAAGTTAAATAAAGGGAAAAAAAAATAAATAAATCTTTTTTTTTTCAAATTTCAGCGATAGCTGAACACCAACTTATTTAAGTTGCATTGCGATCGTAAGAGAGAGAGCTTGAAGGTGTGCAAGTACACATTGAAAGTGCAATTGGTTTAGCAACTGAAGAATCTATGCAATATACTTGAAGTTTAAGAAATGTGAAATAAATAAAAAATTTTAGAAATGTTTTAATTTTTTTCATATGAAATTTAATATATTTTCTTATATTCTTTGTAATTATTTATAATTATTTTATTTATTTCTTATATGCCATAAATTATTTATTTTGATTTTAATTTTTAATATTTTATTCCGACCACTATATATGTAATTTTATTCTCAACACTATAAAACTAACTTATAATATTATTTTTTAAAAAATTATATAGATAGTATCACCCTTTTATTTAAATTTGACAATTAAGGTATGCTAATCCATTCAAGTCTTAAATTCATTCAAATTGTGATGTAAATTCAATAAATAATAAAAATTTAAGCGAATTAAATTAATCAAATTTACTCTGGTTGGTTATTTCGTATTGAATAGTACATATTGCATTACAGGGTGGGCCCGAAGCCCATTAAAGGAAACAATTAGGCCCACCAAGGGTCAACAAAGTCATTTATATAGCCACGTCATGCAGTCCACTAGTCTCGTTCCGCCTAAATTTTTGAAAGCCCCAAAGAGACACCAAGAGCAGACAGAGAGATCTTCTAATGCTTTGTTTGAAAACCGCGAGAGACAGAGAGAGAGACAGAGAGAGAGAGAGTAAAGGAACGGCCCCAAATGGAGAGCAAAGATGAAGCTCTAAGATCGCAGATAGCAATTCGCTGTGCCAAAGTCTGTATTCTGCTTTATTCGTTGAAAGCATTCCCAAATCGCCACTTCAAAACCACAAGCAACGGTCAAGACGAGGTCAGTTATACACTCCTCGGTATCTCTTGCTCTCGATTGAATTGTTGAACCTAGGCTTTGTTTTCAGTCCGACTCAAAATTCTTATGTGCGCTTGAAATCTATTTGCGGGAGAAGGATCTGATGATGGAAGAAATCAGAGATTTGAAGATGAAATTGGCAAGGGAAAGAATTAAATGTAAGAGGATCAAGCTCTGTGGCCTAATGGAGGTGATTCTTCAGGTGATGCTGCTGTTATCTTTTTCCACTGTCCTTTTGGTGCTCGCTTTCAAGTCTCCTTCAAATTGATGGTTTACCTTCTGTTTGTTTAGTGTAAATTGGAATGAATACCTCGATCTGATTATTTTGTTGCTGGTATTCTTTCTCTAGACGCGACTACTGTCGATTAGTGAAACTATATTGTGTTCCACTTCCACATTTGGCTCAAATATACTTTTTAGTTTTTTACCTCGAGTCCACCCTTCATTGGTTCTATTGGAGATATAATTTCCCAAGTCCCAACTATCTTGCGATTTCAATTTTATGACTACTATTTATCATTTTTTTTTTTTGGGCCAAAAACGCTCTCAATTTTGGCAATGCCAATGCTGATTTCTAAAGATGGAAAAAAGGAAAAAAAAAACTGACACTGCTGAAGCTAAAACAGATTGCCAAATAATAACAATTTAACAAGTTCTTCATTTTTACAGTACATTCAATTTTGCCCTCATTTTCTTGAAGCATCTACAGATTTCTTCGTTTCTTCTTTTATAGCTGATCTCAGAGGAAAGAGCTACTACTTTGCGTTCCTATCGATGTCATCACCAATTTGTAGGATAATTTTATCGTCTTTAAACTGTTGGTAACTTTAATTTGTAACATACAATTCTTTAAATTTTAATTTGATTCATATTGAAGTCATTATTACTTAACATAGCCGGCTTGCAATTTTACCTGACAAGAATCAAAGAATAAAATATATATTTTCTTCAAACAATCCTCATTTTAGAAATTGAATAACTTTTTGCAGAAAAACTAACCAAATGGCTTACGCATTCTAATAGTTTCTACAGCAAAGCCTAATTTCAGAGACATTTCATTCTGCTATTGTTTCAAATAGTCCATAGCATTTAAGCTTGCATATAGTTTGCTTGCAAGAAACTCCTTATTTTCTTCAGCTGCAGCAAGTTAGAGGAACTTTCTTTTTTTTTTTTGATAAGCCAAGTTAGAGGCACTTATCACTAGCAATTTACAAGTACAATACAAAATTCAGAGACATCAAATGAAAATACTACATACCATCCTGAACCTGGCCAGCTTAGTGCTGCAAAGTTTCAGTCAGTTGATCAGAAAGAGTCTGAGTAGAAGAGAACTTAGACTCCAAACCTTTCCATAGCTTCTCATCCTCCTGCTTTACTTTAAGCTTAGCATTATAGTTGAAGGCATTTTACAACTTCTCCACTAACGCATCAATATGCTCCATTGATTTCTTCAAATTAGATTTCTAAATTAATCAAAATTTTCAATCAAATTACCCTTCACTTTCATGTTATTATGAAAACAATTTAACCTATTTTTCATTAAAGTAGCTCCTTTTTACATAAGATGATAAGATTAAATGAAGATACACAACAATTGTTTTTTCATTATTTGAGCTTTTCGCATCTAATTTATGCATAGGATTTTTTTTTTATTTAAAATCGTCAAAAATATAAATGTGTGGTTAAATTCACCTACACCTATGACAGTAGCCGATTTATAAAAAAAAAAAAAAAAGAATTTTTAGGTCGGTATATAAAAAATATAACAAACTATTATAAAAAAAAATTCTTATAATTGTATTTAATAAAATTTAATACTTTGAAAACTCTTAAGAATTACATCATATTAATAATATTAGATGCATCACTCTTTATATAACTAATTAATAATCATTAAATAATTATTAAATAAGAGTAAATTAATTTCTCATTATAAAAATATAATTTTCATAAAAAATGATTTAATGCTTAAATTTAAAAAGAGTCAATTTATAAAAACAAATATTTATAATAGAGTAATTAAAAAAAAAAGTTCAACTGACTTTTTTTTTATGTATTCATTATTTTATATAGATTCTATATATTCTATTTTAAATTCATAATTAATTGAATCTAAATAAGAAGTTGTCTATATACATATACATTTAAAGAGACGGAGAAGAAAAATTCATATGCATAAAATGATATAAATGATTAAAATTATATGAACCATTAACTTAATTATTAGTGTCTTAACATTATGATTGGATGGTTAAAATTATTATTCAAGAGAAAAAAAATATCATTCTAGATGTTAAAAAAATAATTTGAAGTAAATTGTTTTATTATTTTAATATTTTAATAATTAAATTTTATTAAATTAAAATTTTAAATTATATTTTAATATTTTTTAATTAATATATTTAGAAAAATCTCTAGGAACGCCCCAATAAAAAATTTCTTAAAAATTTTTATTTTATTTTATAATTCTACTTTCATTCAAAAACCATTTAATTAATAATTATACTTTTATGAAATATTAACCCAGAGTACTAAACATTATTTTTTTTTTAGTATGCCTAAAAATTAATTCTAAAATAATACTTAGCATATACTTATTCAAATAATAATTTATACTTTCATAAAAAAAAAAAATTATACAATCAAATTGAAAAAAAAAAATCAACAAACAAGAGGTACACTATTCACTCGAGGACGGCTTTCTACTTTGTGCGGTGCTGGAGGCAAAGCAAGAGCCAAAGCGGAATCCGCCATTTTTATCATCCTCTTCTTATTAACTACCTTCTAGCCTTCCTCTCCCATTCTCATTCAATCTGTCACTTCTCTAAAATCCCAATCGCATTGAAATTTCCCTAACGGCTCCAATTCCCTCTCTCTTCATCTGATAATGCCGGGATTTGAACTTTGGTCGAGAAATTCGCTCTCGAATGATCAATCCCAAAGTGCACTCTTGGTCGATTTAAGTTCGAATTCTAGCTCATTCACTTGTGGTGGAATATTTCTCGAGCCCACCATTTCTTCTTCTTTTGTTAGTCTCATTTCTTCTAGGAGTAGTTCAACTAGCGTTTGGAGTTTGATTTCTTGTTCTAAACACGCGGTTTTTAGGGGATTTAGGAGAGAAAGGTGTAGTCAAGTGGCGGTTAATGGTTTATTTTTGTCAGTGAGCTTGAGAAATAATGGACCTGGGCTTGTGTTCGAACCGAAGGTCTGTTTGGCGCAAAACGGAGATGAAAAGAACGTCATTGAGGAGGAAAGGTGCTCGGCAGAGTTAATGCTTTTTTAGAGGGAAGAAGGAAACGGGATGTTAGGATAAGAGGACGCGGTGCAATGAACACCACCAAGCATTTGTGGTCTGGAGGTATTGCAGCCTTGGTTTCAAGGTCCGTGCTCTTTTTTTTTTTTTTTTTCCTTAATTGGTTTTAAGTTTTATTGTTTTTGCTCTTGCAGCTTTTGCCCCCTCTTTTCCTTCGTCTTATTTTGCATGTTCCCATGAACTAATTGGGCATTTTGTTTATGTTTAATTTGTTTGAATATCCACATTAGTTTTAGTTCAAGGAATTAAAGTGCATGGAAGTTGGATTATTCCAATTTTATTTTCGAAATAACTAAACATAATTTTTTAATAATCTAATTCAAGTTATTCAAATATAAAAATACCATAAAAAATGGATCCTTTATGAATAAAACAAGAACATGGAATGCTGTTCGAAGAATTGCATTCCATAGTGATTTTCATAGTAAACCAAACATGGCCTTCAATTTTTCACTTCCAACATTATTCTAATTAAGAAAATTTTATAATGCATTCTATCTTCGGCATTTGATGTGACAGTGGCAAGTGTATGCTGTTTTTTATTACTATGGTGCAATGTTTAATGGGTTATCGATTTAGCTAGCGTTTTAGATTGCTTCGTTTTTATCTGAGCAAAATCTGTTGTACCAGAACTTTTGTTGCTCTACTGGAGAGATTAAAGCTGGAATATATGGTTTGTGGTGAGCAAAAGCACATACTTGACCTCATTAAGACAAATGCATCTGCACAAGGCTTGAAAGGCTTTTGGAAGGGGAACCTTGTCAACATTCTCCGAACAGCTCCATTTAAAGCTATCAATTTTTGTGCATATGATACATATAGGAAGCAATTGCTCAGATTACCAGGGAATGAGGAAATCACTAATTTTGAGAGGTTCATTGCTTGTGCTGCAGCTGGCATTACTGCTACCATACTCTGTATACCACTCGACACTTCTTTGCTGAGTTTGCTCTGGGAAATGCTCTTCCTTGTACAAGTAGTACGGTATTGCATTCTTGTATGCTGCAACTTGATCTACTGACCCAACGTGATTGTGCATGGCTGTTTATATTTTACTCAGTGGCAGATCTTCTTCTTCTTCTTCTTCTTTTTGTTCACATATAAAAATACTTCTTCTTTTTTGGTTCACATATAAAAATACATAATAAAATACGATAAAAAATGTCAAAAATAAAATATTAATATCTTACAATTGGACTCAACAATGTCTAATGTCCTGATAACTATCAAGAATTATATCATTATTAATGCTATTAAAAACATCTCCCTCTTTATTTTTAACTTTTACCAAAAAGATGATTAATAATTAAATTTATAAGGAGTCAATGGACCCCTTTTACTCCACTCACTTCCACCACTGATTTTACTACTGATATTATAGAATTTAGAACGAACGGGGCCTGTGTTCTTGATTATATTTGCATCTGTTTGTCAAAATTATCTAGTTCTAAAGGATTTTCTGTGTCAGCATGTCGGAGATAATTATCTTTATCATTTATGTGTTTTTCTTATGTATTTGAGGCAATGAAGTACATATGTACAATAAATATGGTACGAAAATGCCATAAACATTAAACAAAGATATCATGTTTGCAACTGAAACAGTTCATAGTGAATAGGGAAGTTGGACATTGTTTCTTTTGTTTTACTTGCTTGTTTCCATTTGTTGATTTCCCAAATTCATTTTCTTGTAATGTTGTGGCAGATATACAAATACTTTATATGACTTTGTGTGTAATGTAAACATGGTATTTTACTAAGAAATCAACATAAAACCACTTCGCTGTATATTATGGACAATCAACGATGTAACTCAACATTGAGTGTTTTATTGGACCGCATAGATCTCGAATGGTATATGGCAGATTACTAACATGGAAATTAGTTTGGGTTGTTGTATGCTCCGGTTATCTTTATAGGCTTGTTTTAAATTTTATGTTTGCTGCTGACTATCTATGATTTGAATGTGAATGGGCAACTTGGCGACTATGAGTTATCTGTTTGGAAATGGTACAGCAGATAATAAAAAACAACTATTTAGTTGTAGGAAGAACTTTTGCTGCTTTGTTTGTGATTTGAAGAAAGAAATAAGGGAATCCAATATTTTTAGTTAGGCTTTTTATTTTGAAGTGTTTGGAGTAATTTGGTTCAGCATCACACCAACGTGCAGAAAGCTTAAAAAACATAATATAGTAGCAAAGTATCCAAGTAGCCTTCCCTAACTAAATTAGAAATTTGGAACTGGGGCTTAATTGAGTTCAGTAGAAGCTTGGATCATTGAAAGTGCATTTGGGTAATCAAATGGTTCACATTTGCTGTGTTTTATTCCTTGCATTGTTTTTGCCCAAGATCATCACTGAATTCTAAATCACACTTCAATTGATGTATCTTGCAGATCCAGACCAAAATTGTTGCACCTGGTGGGGAAGCTTTGGGTGGGGTGATTGGTGCTTTTCACCACATGATCCGAACTGAAGGTTTCTTTTCCCTTTACAAGGGCTTAGTGCCTTCCATCATAAGCATGGCACCTTCAGGGGCAGTTTTCTATGGTGTATATGATATATTGAAGTCTGCTTATCTGCATTCACCTGAAGGCAGGAAAAGAATAGAAAATATGAGTCAACATGGGCAGGAATTGAATGCTTTGGACCAGCTAGAGTTGTTACCAATCAGGACATTGCTGTATGGGGCAGTTGCCGGCGCTTGTGCAGAAGCTTCTACTTGCACATTTGAAGTTGTGAGGAGATAACTTCAACTGCAAGTTCGATCTACTAAGATGAGTGCACTGGCAACCTGTGTCAAGATCGTTGAGCAAGGTGGAATTCCAGCTCTGTATGCAGGAATCATTCCCAGCTTACTGCAGGTACGCATTTGTTTGTTATATGGGAGCTCTGCCTTGCAAAATTTTGATTTGCCTCAATGTTGAAAATCTATATGGCCACTGGTGATTAGTTAATGTGTTTAGGAGGTGGGAATTTTGTAGAGCTTGTAGCTTTCAGCATAGTTGTTAAATTTGGACCAGCCCAGCTGGCTCAGTCAGGAACTGTCCCTTGGCCAGTCCGGTTTATCCCTCAAACATGTTATTTCAATACCCTGATAAAACACTTTGAACCGGCTGGGCAACCAATCGACCCGAACTGGGTTTAACGAATTGGGCAGGTAAGCAGTCCACCCAAACCAAGTTTAACAAGTTGAGCGGGTTTTCAGGATGGCGACGTGACACTTATCTAGGTGCTACATAACCCTCTTAAGGAAAACCAATGCAGTGCCGGGATTTGAAATGTGGGCTGCCAGGCTCATGGCAGGCTTTAAAGCGAGTTGTCATTTGAACTACGCTTTGAATATTTTTCTTCCATAATATATAATATTATTATTTAAAATCTAAAATCCCAATTAAAAATTTTAAATTATTTATAAATTATATCAAAGACACTATTATTATTTCTCAAAAGACACCATGTCCTCGTGTGAAAAAAATTAATTCATTTGCTGGCACAGAGTTGAACCTGAGAAGACTTAATTAACTTCTAACTCAAAGATGTAATTTAATTAAAATAATAATTTAATAAATGTAATTTAATTTTAAAAATAAATTATATAAGAAAACATATTTTTGTAGAATACATACATATATATATATATATATATATATATTTATTTATATATTAAATTATTATATATAAAGAATATCAAAATTATTTTAATTTTTAGTAATTAAAATAATTAAACTATTTGTTCTATTATAGAATACTCCTGTAATAAAGCTTACTTATTTTAATATAAGTCAATTTATTTGTAATATCTAGTCAAACTACGAAATGCATGCGTTTTATTATATATATTTAATTTAGATTGAATAATTATTTAATATATTTATCTTAATTTCTTTTATAATGTGAAAAATATATCAATTTTCTCCAATTTTATTGTGCTATAAAATATTTTGTTGAAGAAAATTATATATTGAAATTTATTAATTTATTTTAATAATTTGCTTATAAAATTTATAAAGTTACTAATTTTGATATAGTTTAATAGACTATTATTAATTTATAAAAGATTATTAATTGCATAACATATATTTAATATTTCTTGAGTAGTATACCGGTTGAACCTTGAACCTTAAACACTGGCCTTCACTGGTTCAAAGGCTGGTGTGAAAACCTTGGGTTTACACCATATACGGCATATTGCTATCCTCTTGTACCCAACTACCCAAAGAGAAATTATGGATTTTTAACTTTGTAGCTGCTGAAATGAACCAAATTAGATAGATGCTGGGCTGAAAATATTCTGCATTTTCAATTTGGCTTCTGTGCCATGTCATATCTAGTGTTATTGATGGAATGCTATATGATTGATTACTGCATTAAGCTTCTGCCCCATACGTGCTTTTTCCACTGAAGGCAAAAGCTGTAGAACGAACTTACAGGAATTAACTTTCATATTTTCTGGAACTTTCTATGCTTCTCTGTCAAGAAAAATTATTTGTGTTCATTGTGTTGGTTGCAAGGTATTGCTAATTCCTCATTTTCTTCTGGAATCTTGGCTTGTCAGGTTCAGTTACTACTTCTGATAGCTTGATGTTTTGCATTTTCAGGTTCTTCCCTCAGCAGCAACAAGTTACTTCGTCTATGAGTTTATGAAGATTGTTCTCAAAGTAGAATGAATGAATAGAAAATAACTGGTAGGAGGTTGTACAGTGACTCAAAGATGAGCACATGATATAAATCAAAATGGTAAAAGTTATCATTTGCACGTGATGATTACCAACAAATTGTTGTACTTCAAACTGAAGAAATAAAGAACCTTTTCAAAACCTATAATCTCCATTGCTTGATTCAATATTTGTTCTATCTATTTGCTGTGGTCTCTGTTCCATTTTCACCTTCCTACTTTAAAATCCAGATTCTGATGATATTAGTTCAGGTGTGAAAATCACTACTAGCAAAAATGTTGTATTGCAGATTATTTAGTATTCATAAAGAAGCATTCTAAAAATACATCTCATCTACCTTTTTCTGTCATATTGCTCCACTTACAGCAATAAGGGAAATAAACCTAAGAAAGCTAAATTTGTTCATGTTTAGTTGGAGTAATTTGGAATGAGGGATTTTGGAAAATCCATGGATTTGTAATACTTTGGTTGGTTGAGAAAAAGTAAGCCGAAATCTATGGATAGTACAAAATCCAACATCTACCCAAATCCTCCAAAATGAAGGATTTCAAAACCCCTCATAGGAGATGGAATTTTGTGAAATCCCCCATTTTAATGAATAGAGATTCTGCAAATATTTCTTTTGTTAGAAAAGCACCCTCTAGTTTTATGGATTTTATTAACATACCAAACAAGTAAAATTATATAAATCCATTGAATTAGACATTTATAAAAAGTTAAAAACCATGGACTGTAATCCCCAATCAAAACATGGTAGAACAAAGCGATAGATCAAAGTGAGAATGTGATTTATACGTTCTGTTAAATATGTTTGCTGCTTTTACTAGGACACATCATCTTTGTATTGGCAATGGCATTTGATCCTTATGCATGTGAGATATTATGATGTAAAATCATCACCCTTTTTTTTTCTGGCTGTATGCAAGGCCTGCATGCTGTTGAGCCTAAGAGTTGGTTTTTCAACTGATCCTGACCGGTTCATTTTACAGGTGTTTATCCTCGGCTCAACTTGTTTGATATGTCGACACAAGTTGAATTAGAATCACTTCAGGTAATTCTCAAAGCTTGTTCATGAGGTGGCATTTTACTTTTTTCTAAAAGAGGTCTTTTGTGGGACCATTGTGAATGTTGACCCATCCATACGATGGAGGATTGCTGGTAGGAAATCAATATTAGTGCTAAAATACCGCAAGTGATATCTTTTAACCGCTTGAGATTCCTCTGGTTAACTTCCTGATTTTTTTTAAAATTTTTTTTTAAGCTCTCTTTTTGTTATTGTTCTTTTTAGTAGCCAAATGAGATTTAGCAAGTTAACTAACCAACCTTTTTTTGGTCGCACTACATGTTTGTATAAAACATGAATTCATTTTACTGGTGCAATATCACTCGCCATTTCTTGCTCTCCAGTCTCAATCAATGTAAGACCACTGTTTCTCTGGGTTCATTTTTAAGTTTAGTTTGGTTATACATTGAATTTTTTTTAAAAAAATAAAAAAAACTTTGTAAAGAAAAAATAGAAGGGAAACTTTTTCTGTTTAAAAGGGGCATTTTATTAAGCTGAGATCCTTCCATTTAACAGTTTCTATTTTGTAGTCCAAAGTTCCGAAACTAACTCGATTGACGCAGCTACACAAGGCATCGATTCATGGACCTCGTGATTACATTTCCATCAAACTAGTCGGCCTTGGCCTACTTGTGTTAATTTTGTGCGACTGAAATCTAACAGCCTAGTCAAATTCCTTTACCCCCACTGCTCAACCACAACCACTAACCGGAAATGGGTGCGTTACATCTATGAATAAAAAAATCCCACACATAGGAACGCTACAATATTAGAAGAAACCTTCACTTGCCAAGGAAAAAAGAGTCATGTGGTTTTAATCACTAACTTTTGGCGAAATGCATTAATCCTACTTAGAAAATATGTGAGAGGTATGAGCCTCATGGAGATGTATAAATGAAGGGCGGATTTTTAAGAAAGGAGACTTATCATCTTTGAATCGGCTTTGAAAATTCTCAGAAAGGAACCTTATTTAAAAGTTTTAATTTCATAAAAAATATAATTATTCGAACAGCGATCTTCAATTTTTCTTTATACTTTTTAATAAACTTTTTTACTATTTAAAAAAATAATATCATTACATTACAAATTTATAGTAATTTAAAGTAGTAATATTTAATGAAATAAATCCTATTTGAATTTAGTTATTCATTTTATTTTAAACTAAATTAATATTTAATTAAATAAATTTAATTTCAATTTGAATTTAAATGGTACTTTTTATCCTATTTTAATTTAAATTTAATTAATGCGTCTGCAAAAAAAATTAAAAATTTGTTTTAGTGTATTTAAATAATTATAGCTGAAGAATCAAATAACATCGTTAACAATATTTATTGTGTAAGGTATCATTTTAATATTTTCTTTTAATTATTTCAAATAAATCAATTTTATTATTTTTTTGCATTGAAAGCATGCAGAGCTCCTTGAATTCTTAGGATGGTTAAAGCATGTGAATTAAAGTTCAATAATTTGTACTAAAATTAAATGGGGTCGATTTATAATTTTCATTTAGTGTCTCCTATTATTAGCATTATTGTTGTTTTATTTTAAATTTATTTTATACTAGTATCATGCTTGCGCGCAGGTTTATATTATTAATAATTTATTTTTTATATATAAAAATAATAATATTAGTAAAAATAATTTTATATATTTTTTATATTATTTTGATCATAAAATTTAGATATTGTGAAATGAGTCATGATAATAATTAAATTATGATTAAATATTAATGATTTTATTTGATTGAATTGTAAGTTATATTACATTGTTTACATGTATAATTAAAAATTTCACATATGATAATTTTTTATGTTAAATATTTTTATATACCTATGTTATAAATGTGTCGTGCAATTTTATGTGCAAGTATTATTTACCTTTACAAAGTAGTTTATTTATAATTAATGTTTTAAAATGCTTAAAATGATTATTGTTCATAAATTAAGAAAATGTACATGATCATTTAACTCTCATGTTATTCGCTTTATTTTAAATTTTTTTTCTATAAAAAAGGATAAAGTTGTATATTAAATTTATTGAATTAGTTTGATTAATCTCATATGAAAATAATTAAATACTCTGAAAATTTAGAGATTGAAAAAAAAAAATATTACAAATATTAATTTATAACTAAAATAAAGAGAATTTACCTAAAATATATTATCGTCATTATCTACATTAAATTTTATAGAAAAAAATCAATTACAAAATCATATAGACTTTGTAAAATGAAAATAAAGAGAAACTTATAATCCTTATTTTGCCAAAAAGTAAGTAAAACAAGCAAACTTGAATAGGAGTGAGATAGAGATGCCATTGATAGTAGAGGAGAGTATTTCATCTTTTAGTAAATTATCCCTTGTTAATAAGATAGATTTTGGAACTCTAATAACCAATTCTCATTTTCTAAGATCTTGGGTTGCACCCAAGTCTCTTCTACACCAATTATATTTTCAATTTCAAATATACTTTCACTTCTCGACAACTAAACAAAGTAAAATGTACTATGAATATGTATTAAACTATACAGTGTAAAATATATTCACCCTCGTACATCAGTGAGAGAATTGATCAAACAGGACCTTGGTTTCGTGAAATAAATATAAAAATTTCAAACTCATATGGAAATACTTAAATATTTTGAAAATTTAAAGAGAAGAAAAAAGGCCACAAACATTGAATTATATGTAATTTAATTGCTTTTATATAAAAATAATGAAATACTTTGGGAGTTTAAAAGGAGAAGAGAAAAAATGGTACAAACATTGAATTACAATTATGGGATTGCAACGGAGGAATATCAAAAGCTAAAATGGAAATGGATGAGTAATTTGAGGAGTTTCAAATAATAAATAAACCAATTTTAATTGAAATTCACTTATTTTTCTTAATTAAAAATTACTAAATAAAATTAAGAAAATTCCTACTACGGAAATTGCAATGTTTGTATATCAACAGTTAAAATGGGAATGAAGAGTAATTTGAAGAGTTGTTGAGTAATAAATAAATTAATCAATTAAAAATAATTTATTTCTCTTAATTAAAAGTTGCTAAATAAGCATGAGAAAATTGATCTTATCCTTTGATTTTTTTTATGAAAATTAAAAAATATATTTAAAATTGATAGAAATTGCAAATTATGAAAGAAAAAAAAATACATTTGTCCTTTGTTTTTATATATTTATATAGATATAAATCGATAGTTATAAATTTATAGAAGCTACCAAGTAGGAAAAAAGAAATTATGATTGTCCTATCTACTAAAATTAGAAAATATATTAAATTATTCTTATTCTTTACTTTTTTTTTTAATTATATAGAAGCTTGTAAGTAGGAAAACCTTTATGACAATTGAAAAATATATTGGAAATTAAAAAAATGGGAATAAATTGCTCTTGCTGCAAAGTAGGAAAGCCTTTATGAAAATTAGAAAATATAATTAAAATTTCTAGGTGCTACCAAGTAGGAAAGAAAAAATTACTATTGTGCTTTAGTTTTATAAAATTAGAAACTATATTTAAAATTTATGGAAACTGCCAAGTAGAAAAGAGGAAATTAGGAAAGAGAAAATTATTATTGTCTTTTATTTTTATAAAATTAGAAAATATAATTAAAATTTATAGAAATTGCTAAAATTAAAAAATATATTTAAAATTTATAGAAGCTTTCAAGTAGGAAAGAGGAAATTACTATTGCTCTATTTGCTAAAATTTGAAAATATTTTTAAAATTTTTATAGAAGCTGCCAGATGAAAAATAGGAAATTAGAAAAGAAAAAATTACTATTATTCTTTACTTTTATAAAAATGAAAAATAAATTCAAAAAATATATTTAAAGTTTATAGAAGGTGCCAAGTACAAAAAAAAAAATTACTATTGTCCTATATGCTAAAATTAAAAAATATATTTAAATTTTATAGAAGCCACTAAGTAGGAAGAGAAAATTAGAAAAGAGAAAATTACTATTATTTTTTACTTTTATAAAATTAAAAAATATATTTAAAATTTATAAAAATTTTCAAGTATGAAAAAGAAAATTACTCTTATATTTTACTTTTATATATTCATTTTTATATATTTATATAGATATAGATTTTTTCACAATTAAATTATACTTTAACAATTTGTCTAATAACAAATATTGTTAAAGTAAGATTTACATTGGAATATAATTTAAAAAAAAAGAAGATTTATATTGCAATAAACAAAAATAATAATATAATTTAAGTATTATTAAAAAAATTATTGCTTTTTAATTTGAAAAATAAATTCAAATAAATAAAATAATTACATCTAAAATAAAAATATAAATTTAAGAAAATATAATTAAAAATAATAAAATAAATTATAAATTATATTATCTATAATTTATGTAAAAATATGAATAAGTCGGCAAAAATATGAACATACAAACTATTTTTATTTTTAAATTATTTATAATATTACAAAATAACTATAATATTAAAATTATATTTCTAATTTAATAATTTCTATTAAAATTATAAAATTCCTCACTCGCCAAATTTATGAAAGATATAGTCATCTGAAAAAGAATTAACAAACTTTTAAAAAGTTATAAATTGTTTTTAAATACTTTTTTATAGTACATAGACTTCAATTTATATTCAAATTAATAATATAATATGTTATTTAAATATATTTTAAAAAATTATAGTCCTAAGTTTAACTAATTATTAATATAAATCCTTTTCTATTAAATATTTTAATTTAAAGGACTAATTGAAGTAATAATAAAATTGGCATTTATAATTTTTTTAATGAATAGGATGAGCTTCAAACTTTTCATTTCAATAAATTATTAATTTTAATACTTAATGTTAAATTAAAAATACTCAATATTGATAATATATCATTATTAATTATAAATATTTTTATAAATTTTAATTTATTATTTATTAATTAAAATAATTACAATATAGTTATAAAAGAGGCGGTTAAAGAGAGATAAAGAAAGATAAGAGAAAAGCATATTATTTAAATTATTTTCTTTTTAACATAATATATACTATGTATAGAGTCAAATTTTTAATATTAGGTATATTAATATGCATTAAAAATTAGAATTAACAATCATATAATATATAATTATCAAGAAAATATAAAATTATCATATTTTGAAAAGTTTTCTCTTATAATTTTATGATATTGAATAATCTAAAAAATATTTACTAATAACAATGAAATAATAAAAATATTAAATATTGCACATTTAATATTAATTGTCATAAAAATATTGCATATTTAATTTAAATAAATATATTTAATAATTTATTTATATCTAAATAAGATAGCGAGTTTTTATAATGGGAGTAATTATGTATTATTAAGGTTTATTTCATACACCCTATTTGTAAGTTTTAATTTATTAAATATAATTTTCACATACAATTTATCATTAAAATTATAATTTTCTTAAATGTATTCAATGAGTTTTAATAGATATATATTTCACTAATTAGAAAAATTAATAAAATAATTACGTTTTATAAATAATTTAAAAATCAATAAAAATAAAAATGAAAATAAAATAATAAACTATTATTATAATAATAGTCTGATATGACAATTTATAAAATTTTTAATAATAAAATTGGCGTTGGAGATAGTAAATAAAAATCACAAAAATATATATTAAAAAGAAAATAAAAGTGATATTAATATTATTTTTGCTTGTCAATACGCGTGCAACAGATAAATCAATAATTTATCTAACCAGAGATTTATTAATTGCAAAAATAAAATAATAAGGATCAAATAAGTTATACTAAGAATTGGAGATATCACTAAAATTAAAATTAAGTTTACTTTTATATAATAATAGAATAGAATGAGTGTAATAATTTTTGAATTTATATAAAATTAAATAATTAATATAATAATAAATATATAAATATTTATTTTTTTTAAAAAAAATATTTAATTTAACAATTATTAAACTTAATATTAATATCAATTTAACAATTGTCAAACGCTTGTCAGCGGTCCAAATTCTAAAGGATACAGGCGACGCCAGATAAACTACCTTCGCACGTGTTACTGTTATACTCGCAGTTCGATAAACGCTAAGCCCCACTGTTTCCAGCATTTTACTAAAAAGGAATAATTTCCCACCAAGTTTTCTCTAAGCCACGATTCATCCTTGTCCTCTACACTTGGCATCTTCTTCGGCAATCCTACTGTCCATGTCGTTGCCTCCTGGCGACGGATCCGCCACCTGTTCATCATGCTTTTCCGGTCAGAATGGTCGCTTCCATGGCGATGATGACAGATCCTGTGCTGATCCTCGCTGTATGCAATGCATGAGATCGGATCCTTCTTCATGCTCTTCTTCTTCTTTGTTGGGGTTTGATTCGATTCCATTAAAGGACTCGGAGAAGCTGTGGAGAGTTATTATCGCTTCGGCTAAAGGATTCTCAATTGGTGCCGGCCTTAAAGGAGGTCTCTCTCTGTTTTCAATTCTCGCTAGGCTGCGTCGCACCAGATTATCCTCTTCCTCGAGGTTGTCTCTCATGTTAGTTATCTTATCTGTGACCTCCCTTTTTTAGTTTTCTTAAATTTGGTTTTTATATTCTAGGAAAGTTGAGGTGTTTTCGAATAGTGAAGCTATTGCATTAGCTCTTAAAGAAACTTTAAGATACGGTCTGTTCCTTGGGACCTTTGCTGGTACATTTGTTTCTGTGGATGAAATGATTGCTTCTTTGGGAGGCCACCGTAGGTAAGCAATTAATATTTTTTTGTACTCTTCAATTTCTCAATTTCCACTTCTTAAAAGTGTTGGTTGTTTAGAAATGATACCAATTTTGTTAGTTCTGATGGTGAAACGCATCAATTGTAATTTTAGGACTGCCAAATGGAGAGCTTTATTAGCTGGATTGATTGCTGGGCCCTCTATGCTTCTCACGGGACCAAACACGCAGCATACAAGCTTGGCCATATACATACTTATGCGTGCTGCTGTGTTGGCGTCACGATGTGGGGTTAAGAGCAAACGGGTCGGGAAATATTGTAAACCTCTTACTTGGAAGCATGGAGACATATTCCTCATGTGTCTTTCTTCCTCTCAAATTTTGTATGTACCTCTCTTTTCTGAAATCTTATTAATTTTTTTCTATAAAATTGCTGGTATAATTATATTGTTTCTCTAGCCATTCAACCACGCTAAAGAAGTATGTGTGTGTAACTATGCTTGAATGAAAATTTATTGGGCTTCCATCATTTTGTTGGTCATCACCCAACAAGTAAAATGCTGATTGTATTTTACCAAAGCTGCAATATGATAGCTAATCATGCAGGGCAGTTGCAGCCTTGATCTGTACTGATTACTGTGTATGATTACCTAGTATGGACTTAAACAAGCCGAGCTGAGGTTTAGAGAGTTCAGACAGGTTAGATTTTGATTGAGCTCAAGCTCAAGTTCAGATTTGAAGCTCGAGCTTAGCTTGTTTGGATTTTATAAGACTCAAGAGCGGCTCAAGCTCAACTCGCAATTAGTTAGTTTATCAAGCTCGTGAACTCGAGCTTTATTCATTAAACTTAATTAGCCAAATTACTAAAAAATTTATAACTTTTATTAATTATTATTTAAAAGTCATTTAATGATAGGCCCAATAAATCATAATAATTAAATTAATAACTATATTGATAGCATTAATTGAATTATAATGACCATAAATTATATATATTTTATATATTTGTATATTTTAATCATACTTTTGATTTTATAATTATATTATTCATAATTTAATTATCTTATGATTAGTAATGTGCAAAGCAGTAATAAGTTTAAACTCTGCTTGTTTATTAAATAAGCCTAAAAATTAAGATTAAGCTCAGCTCATTAAGCAAATGAACCAATCCAAGCTTTGATCAAACTGAGCTACATTTACACCCCTGTTACTTAGCTAAAATCTGTCACTACCATTATCTGATTGTACCCTGGGAACTTGCATGCGGGTTAATAATAGTCATATAAAAGTTTTCTAGAAATCTGTAGGTTACATGTCAAATTGATTATAAACTTAATAAACATGCAATGCAAGTGGTTTAAAAAGCCGCCTTGTTGGGGATTCACTATTTTCGTTAGACTTCAGTTGAGTCAAATAAGAAGTTAAGAACTTAATTTGTATTAATAGTCCTTAAGTGTTTCAGCATAAAGGCATAAATTTCAAAAATGTCATACCCCTAGTGGTTTAACCAGGTCATTCATCAAAACCTTATATAAGCTGTTGCAGTGGCAGGGACAGTGTTACCTAAAACGTTGCCCCTTCCCCTCTCTCTGAACAGCGTTCCAGAACAGATGTTCCAAAACATGGTACTTTTGCATACCAAAACGTAAAAATGGCTGAACCAAATTTGATCTCTTTGACACACTGACTCTATTTAAATAGGAAGTTAGCTAGTGATTTATGATATATAGTTACCTTAAAACTCCATATCTTTATCCATAAAGTTTATTTAAATAGAACAGTTTTCCTTTTATTTAAAGTTTTCCTATTTAAGTTGCACATTATTACTTAAATTTTAAAATTCAAATTACATTTTAAGTGGCTAAAATTTCTAAATATTAAACATTCAATAAATTTATTTATCTTTGCTCCAAAAACGCCACTATCAAAGCTAACAAATCTATTGTAAAGACAAAAGTTTTGCAGCCTATTACTTAACTAATATGTATATATATTAACAATCCAAATCAGTATAATCAACTGTAATGAACCCAAGTAGCGTTCCAATTAAACCTACCCCCTATGTATTCCGTACCTAGGACTGTATCTTGTATTTGTACCCGTACCCATACCCGTACTGTCCTGCAAACCAATGCGAACTACGAATTGGGTAACATTGGGCAGAGAAAGAAAAGTGAAAAGGAAAACTATATGAACACACGCGCACACACACACACACACTTGCTCACACAACTATATTTTACCATGACTCACTTCCAAGAGTTTCTTTTGACTTGATTGTTTATGTTGTATAGCATGATGCCTGAGTCTGGACTTCATATCATCTGCATAAGGAACATCCTGAATCAAATTTAAGTAGAAACATGTATTTTCCAGGTCAGCTTACATATTGAAGCAAGAGAGTTTGCCCCCCTCATATAAGTCCTTTCTCAATAAACATGGTGGGAAGGATCCTGTTATCTTGCAAGGAGTGAAGGAAATAGCAAGCGGCTTGCCTTTTACGGATTTGGATTCAATTGAGAAATATTACAGCTCTACAGGTGTTAACATTAAACTAGATCCAGAAATGAAAATCCCTTGCTCGGTATGGTTTCTATTTTTTATATGTTTTGTTTGAGAAAGTGTTACTATACATTCCTGTTTTAAGGCATGTTATTCCTTTTGTGTTATTTTTCTCTATCTTTTTATGAAAGATGTTCCCTATTTCATAGAAATATTTTAGCTACACTTTTGGAAAACTGCATTTCATTTTCTGAAGCTATTCGTTGTATATGTGCATATTGATATATTCTGTTTCTTTACGTGTGCTGAGTGATCCAATTAATTTTCAGTGGTTGCTCAAGTGAATCATTGAGGTTTCTGATGCATAGTGATGGGATAGAATTAGTGGATCTTCATGATATTGTATTGTGCCTTTTATGAGTGTGGACATTAAGGTTAAGTTATATATATATATATATATATATATATATATATATATAACCAAATCCTTGAGGTTTAACAAAACTCACTCACACATTTGTCGTTCTTGAGAAGACCACTTTTGCTATTACAGTCAGTTACAGAGTCGGGAGATAATGTTGGGAATTTGTTGGGAATTTGTTAGTTAGATGATATCTGTAGACTTGTTGGATATAAGAGACGATAGTTAACCGTGTAAAAGATATCTTGATTCATTTTGCTAAATAATATATTCTGGTTCTTGATCTTTTGCTGTGTTCTTTCTTTTTTCCATTCTAAAACATAACAGGAAAGCCACATATGATAGATGACCCTTCTCCTATGCTTGAAAAATGGGGAGATTCAAAAAGTAGAGGCACCTAAAAATAGGCTTACTTCTATTTTTATATGGACTAAGAAAATGTAGTTAATTTAGTTAAAACAATTTTATTTAGTTTTTCCCAATAAATCCTCCACTCATATTACTAAATTAAAAATTAAACAACTCATGTCACTAAATTATTCTTAGAACTAATAGATTTTACTTTTTCAATGCATATTAAATAAGGGTATATGAGTAAGTTAATACATACTACTATTTCGAAAAGGAAAGTGGCCTATAATTTAGGATAGATAAAAAAAAGGAAAGTAAAGCCTATCTTCGTGGATGGATGAAGTACATGATATGCAATTCATTCCTCAATTTTTTAAAAATGTTTTCCTTTTTGTTTGTTACGTTAGCTTCCTAGTTATTAGATATTTGGACGTTAATTAGGGTCTTGTTATCACTTTTTAAGGTTGCATATATCATCAGGGCAATATATTGGGGTGCAAAAACTGTAATGGAGTTTAATGCTTAAAGATTTACCTTTGGGTGTTTTCAGACATCCTGATGCTGATAAATTTTTGAATATCTAGCTTAGGTGATGAAAAACTTGCTCATATTGTATTGCTCAAATTTTGTTTCAGGCAATGTTGTACATCCGAGAATTGTACTTAAACTTGAAATTTTTTGCAGATCATACATGGAAATCAGTCATGTAGTGGACATGTTATGTCTTTTCTCATTCAAGCGTACAAAAGAGCACTCCCTGTATATCTCCCTGTATACTTGATTCCTGCATTGATAGTTCATCGTCAAGGCCTCTTGAAAAGGTATTGGATTAACAAACTAGACTGTGTAATTCTATTGCTACACTATTGTTTGGTTGAAATTGCTTATGAATTCTTTAATCATTCATTTGATTGGTTTTCAGATTTCAATTTAGTGAAATAAGAAAATGTTGTGGTAAGGAACTAAGGATGTTCTAATTTGACTATATGTTATGCTGGTGTTGACTTGTTTGCAAGAAGGTAATCAAGTGCTCAAGTATGCTTCAGAATAGATAACTGAACCTGAAGTTTATAAAATTTTCAGCATGCTTTTATTAACACTGTCAGTTTTAGCATGTATAAAGAGGCTGTATCTGGCTGGGTTGGCAAAATCATTTCTTACCTTGCACATTTTTCAGCCCTTTATTTTATGCTCTTTTCGTGCTCTGGTTGCTTCGCTCTGGTCAGCATACCAGGAATTTGATTGGAATGAGTCATCTTTGTCCTATTATTTTCTCTGTTTTATACCACCTGCCTAAGTCATGATTGGATCTTCTATTGAAATGAAACGAATATTGGGAATTTTTTTTTCAAGGAGTTATTGTTCCATATCTCACCACTCATGGAAGGTCCTACTATAATTCTCTGATGTATTTTTATTTGGTCTTTGTGCAGTCCTAACAGCATACTGGGGAAGGGTCTTATTGGTACTGCAAGATCAAGCTTGTTCCTATCCACATATTGCTCATCTGCCTGGTCGGTGCTCATTCCTTTAGTATACTACTTTTTGCCGAGAAACCATAGATGTTTTTTCTTTTTAAAAGGTCCATTCATCATATTTTTCCCAGTTCTTGATGATGTTTCCCTTTTTGACTAGGAGAATTTTTGCGCATCAGGTTATTTATGTTCTGTGTGCAATTGTTAAGGTGCATTAACATCACACATGCACTGACTTGATGCACATAGAAGCGACTATTGAAATCACTCTGATGCATATTTATCGTGATTATGAACAAGGCTGTGTGAATTCTATTCTGGCAGTTTATATCCTATTTGACTAGAACAGGTGGACATGAATGAGCAAATTGTTTGCAGCTTTTTTTTTTTTCCCTATTTTAAAGGCATGATGAAAGCTGAGAAATGAGAATTCTCATATTAAATTTAAAGGGAATTATTCAATTTCTTCACAAATTTCATGTCCAATGACTTACATAACTAAAATTCCTTTTGATGGTCGTCAGGATGTGGACGTGCGTGCTCTTTAGAATCTTCAGGAGATGTAACATTCCAATGTTGGCAATTGGGACGGTATAGGAACTTCAACTATTCATGTAAGTAGAGAGAAATATAAATGATTATGTTTTGAAATACCACTTGTGTCTTGCTCAGTTTCCCACTGGTCTAGCCCTGGCAATAGAGAAGAAAAGCAGGCGGATTGAGATATCACTCTACTGCCTTGCACGAGCAATTGAAAGCTTCTTTACATGTATGGCCGATGTTGGATATTTGCCGCAGTCAAAGAATCTGAAGAGAGCTGATGTGTTGATCTTCAGTGTCTCAACAGCTATAATCATGCACTGCTACGCACGGGAAAGGGAAGTGTTCCGGTCCAAGTACCTTAATGTCCTTGATTGGGTGTTCGGTGTACCTCCTCTCCCTGGTGAAATGCCAAGACGCAAAGATAGTTGAAAGCAAATACATTGGCTTTTTGACTTCATCGGAGGCTTAAATTTTTTAATTTAACTTTTCCCAAAATAATTAGGGTAATTTATTGTATAGTTGATGATTTTTACTATTATTAATACTTTAAATTGTTATATTTAAAAAAAAATAATTTAATCTTTATAAATTTTTTTTACAACAATTCAGTCGCTCTATCCTCCATGCGATTTAAACGGAATATTCTATTATTCAAAACTCTTTATCTTAATCCAATGAGACAAAATATTATAATTTCTAAATTATCCTTCACCTTGTTGTTCTCTTACTCGTTTTTGTCCCTTTCTCTCTTCATTTCTCTCTTTTTTTCTGTTTCTCCTCTCATCTCTCTCTCTCTCTCTTCATTTCTCTATTTCTCTCATGGTACCCTCTCTCCCCCTCTTTCTCAATTTGATTCTATTCTCCTCTCTCTAGTTATGCTCTACAACCCTTTTGTTTTAATTCATCATTTAATTTCACAAAATGTAATTTAATATCTTTTAATTAACTAAATTAGAATAAAATGAAGCTACTTCTTGTATTTAAAACCCTTTTAAAACTTTAGGGAAGATGACCTAGGAAAGTGGCATTGTGAGTGTGGGAAGATTTAAGGATAAGGCTAGCGTCAGTGCTCTATTGCATGAGGACTCTTTGAAAAGTTTTCAGCCACATCTGCTTAATCCATAAAGTGGGTAACCCTTAGCAAACCCTAATTGCCATCAAATTGATAAAATCTCTATTCTAGTTTTTTTTTTTTTTTTTTTTTTTCAATAAGGTAAAAAAAATTTAAGATATTAAAAGGTAATTTTATTAATTTTCCTCTCACATTTTTTCAAATTGAAGAGAAAATAATTTATGAATCTACCTATTATTTTTTACTTTTATTTTCTTTTTTTATTCTGTAATTTCTCTTTTCCAAACATAATAAGGAAAATACTTTTTATTTTACTTTCTAATGTTTTTTCCCTCTATATTTTTCATCAATCTAAACATATTTTCTACCAATCCAAACATAGTGTTATCACCCTTAATAACCTTAGGTATGATGGTATTTTAGATTGCGAATAAATTTAGGAATTTTTTGTTACATAGAAAAGCATATAATTTTTCTTAGTTGAGATTGTCTAAAACTATAACTTTATTCTTATGTGTTAATATAAAATTAAAAAAAGGGTTAATTTTTAATTCAAATTTATATTTAAAAATTTTAAAATTTTAATTATAATTATTAAGTTAAATTTGAGTATACCCATTCGAATTTCAGTAAAAAATTAAATGCTTCAAATTATGAAATTGAGATTGGCATTATATTAACTCTGGATTCAATTACATCCACAAACGATATTCACATTTGTACTGGATTGGTTGGCCAAAATAAATGCGCAGGAGAAGCAGAGGTAGCTTTCAAACTTTATGATGGTTTACGACCTCCCACTTGAAAGCTATTATAAGGCCCCCGGCGACCCCAGGATGGGTAAAGTGGCTGTGATGGAGGAAGTGTTGAAACTGTCGGCAATGTTTTATTGTTGAGCTTAAGGTAAGGATAGGGATGATAACGAGTAAAATAGCCGTGAAAGTAACTTCGTTCGAAATTGAATCGGATTAGTATTCATAATAACTGAACTTATTACAAATCTGATTAAAATTTAGCACTTCAAACATTGAGATTATTCTCACTTTTAAATTGTTTATCTAACACATTATCTCTGATGTTTTCTCCTAAAAAATAAAATTTTCTATTAAACTTGGTTATATTTTTTCAACCATATAATATCTTTGCTATTATCTCAAATTTGTCGAGCGACTGTTAGTTGCATGCATTGGAGATAATTTAAAAAACTAGAAAATGTTTCAGAGGGAACCTGTGAAGTTTCAAGTTCATTTTCAGTGAGGCATGCAGCTGCTTTGTTTTGATGAGCATGTCTACAATTTAAATCAACAAATCCCATTTCCGAAATGAGAAAAACAACTAGTTGCACACTGATATGATGAATCAGAAACATTTGACCATAATTTTATTTTGCATTTTACATATCTGCAAGCATAGGAATAGCCAATATCATTAACAATATATCAAATTTAAATCCGAAAAGCACAGTTGCAAAGATCACCACAAGGAAGCATTGTGAGTACCTAAATGGAGAGATTAATTTGATATGTACATCCACCACTTATAAAAAGCATACCCATAAACAGTGGTGTAAACAACCAATCTGAGGGGAGAAATCCTATTCCTGCACACAGAGATTAAAATTTAAAATTTCAGCACAAATGTCTGCGATTATCTGCAAAAATAGCTTAACCAAAAGCAGCAAAAGAAAAGAAAAAAAAAAAATGCAGCAAAACAAACCTGAGCCCAGATCTTTGAGCAAAAGCGGCCTTCTCTTCTTCGCTAATAGGGGAGCACCACCGCGAGAAATCTCTATCAAAAAAATCCCAGTCAGGCAATAACACCCCAGCAATCCCAAGCACACCCACTATGTAAGTTACCATTACTTTCTTCAAAGAGTGTGTCCATATCCCTATCACCACCATAACTGCAGCCAACCAGACCAGAGAGGCTCTCAAAGCTGCATCATTGTTGGCCATGTATGGGTATTATAGGGATCAAGAAAAGATAATTATTATATTATCACTAGAATATCAGTGGCTTGTGGCTATGTGATAGATTCGAGTTATGGGGTTTATGGGAAGACGATAAAGTAGTTGAGGTGCTGTAAATGCAACCCCTATTATTGCTTTATTTTTGCTCACAGTGCAAGTGGCTGAGTTAAGTTTATCTGGTTAAGAAAGATGTGTTTTTCTTAATTATTAAAATTTTTCTTTCTTCCAACAAAATTTTTCTTAAATTATAACCCTTTATATAACACCAAAATTTTCTTTCATCATATGTCAGTTTATACCTACCCTCCTTTGCTATAATATGCCGGGCGGCCTTATTTTTTTGGGTTACGTCAACTCGGGAAATTCAACTTTCTAGCAAGTTAACATACTTAATTTATTTTATTTGGTTCTAATTTTAACTCAACTTATTAAGGAAATATAGGAAACAATTTCTTTCAATTTAAGGAAAGTTACTTTCGAGAAAATTTACTTCTCAAAAAGTTCATTTTTTAGAAAGTAGATAATTTAAATCAAATAATGACACATGAAAATTATTTCTTGAGAATTATAGTTTGAATATATTTAATTGGTATGTTAAAATCTCATGAAGTCAAATTATATTAATGGAAAGTTATAATAAAAATGATATAAATGTCTTTACTTCAAATAAAAATATAATATTTAAAAAATATATTAAAATAATAAATATTATAATTTATACTAAAAAATTTAGAATTACTTGAATTGAGATAAAAAAAACTTGTAAGTTACTTGAATTAAACTAAGGAACTTACTTTCTCAATATAAAAGAAGTGAGTTCCTTGGAAGCTAGATAATATAACAACCAAACAAATTTCGAGTTCCCTAATCAAGTTATCCCAATCAAATAAGGCCTAGGTTTTTTATATAAAATTTATTAATATAATTTTTTTAATTACTTTCTATCCATGGTATTTTAAAAATTTAAATTTATTGATAGTATTTTCTCATATAATTATTTAGTGATATAAATAATCAAATTAATAATTTAAAAAAATATTAATAGTACCTACTATAAAATGAATTTTATATGAAAACAAGTTTAATAATTATTATATTAAATATTTATATTAAAATTTATGCAAAATCAATGTATTAATAATTAATATAAATATGTAAGTATAAAAATTTAATTTAATAATGATTAAAAATTTAATTTAATAATGATTAAAGGAAGCTTATTTTCTTTAAATGAAACTTATAATTATTTCATCCTAAAAACTTTTATTGATTCGTGCTTAAAAGCTACATTTTTTTCTCTTCAGCTCTTACAGAGAGTTAAACCCTTTTGCATTTGAAATTATATGGTTTCAATTTCGATTTGAGGTACACTAAGAAATTAAAATAGAATTAAAATTTTGCTACAGTTTTAATTTAATTTTTTATTATTTCGATTTCAGTTTGATATGGTTCTCAATTTTTTGATTCCGATAAGATTCAATTCTTAGCTTTTAAAATAATTTTATATAATTATTTTTATAAAAATTCATTCTTGAATTATTAAATTTGAAATAATTATTAATATATAATATATCTTTTCAATTATTTTTAAATTATATAATCATATATATAATTTAAGATTAAGTATATTACATAATATGATGTATAAATATATCATATAATATATATTTTAGTTGTTTATTAATTAAGTAATATTTAATTATAAGATATAAATATAATTATCAACTAAATATATAAAAAATATCATAGTATATTTTAATTAAGAATTATAAGGTCTAATGATAATTTTATATATATATATATATATATATATATATATATATATATATATATAAATTTTGAATGTATAGAATACATTTAAAAAATATATATATATATATATATATATATATTTAATTTTTAATTTAATTTCAATTTCATAATTAATAATGAATCACAATCAAAATTAAAAATGAATTAAAATATCAAAATAAATACGGTTTGAGACTCTAGGACGGTGCACTGCCCCAACTTAAAACGACAAAAATAAGGCGTTAAAAGATAAATTCGGAAATAAGGCTTCTGCCTTCAGCTTTGGACCTTCAGCCCCATGTTACAGCTGCCTTTGAAGCTTCATTAATGCTAAACCCAAATGCAGGCAAGGTACGCCAATCTTTTTATTTCTTCTCTAAACCGGATATCTTCTTATGTGCATCAAACATTACATTTACGCTTTAGAATTCATGTGATGCTCGATCATTTTCTGTGGATTGGTTTAAAATCGTCAGAATTCTGAGATACTCTCACAAATGCAAGGAAAATCACTAGATAAGTATGTGTTTGCTAATTTGTCAACGAAATATTAGGCCCTTATTTTACCATTTGCTGAATAGCTTGTCTAAATTAAACTGTTTTACCTGTATGATTGGATCAACGTACGGTAACCTTATGTAGCAGTGTATTTTTCAGTTGATGTGAGGAAATCATAGTTCTATAGCCATGTTTGATTTCTTGAATGTACTTGAAATTTTATTTTTTTGGTGGACATCGGAATCATGGCTTGTTTTGGGGAAATGGTTTCCAAATGGTGCAAATGCAATAGCCTTTCACTATACATTCATGCCAATGTGGTATACTATTGTTGTTCTTTGGATGCTATATACCTCAACTTCGAGCTTTTATTCACACCTTCTCAGTTTCATGGTAATGAAATGTTAACAAGGATGGATTCAGTTTTCACTGTTAGATTATGAAAGACTAATAGAGGTGGAAACAAAACGATGTGACCAATTGCTTTTAACTTTCTTCTTTACTGTTGTGTCCCCTTGTCAATACATTTGGAAATCAAATTTGCAATTTGATGCCAAGACATGATTCTGTCATGTATAGCCTTTTCCCAGTTGAGCACAGTATGGGGAGTAAGCCTAGTTCTTGGATTGTCTATGTCCAAATCCATCTTCAGAGTCTGGCCTTAAACTTAAACCCTGCTCCTTTATATGTGACTCAAACAAGGCCCAAAATAGCTAATGCTGTTACATTTAAACTTGATAGCCTTAACAGGGAACAAATTAAAATGTCATGCTGTAGCCTGTAGCATTGCTTTATATAAGTTTATAAGCTGCGGCGTAATAGTTTTTTTATTGATATAATTCAAAAATTAAAATAAAAATTGCAACTGAAAATATTTCTAATCTTGTTTTATAATAATTCAAAATATTATATTTTATGCAATTTTAAAGACTAATACTATTTATTAATAATTTAAAAAATACTTATTAAAAGGTATTAAGCCCACATTGAATTCCCTGTGGTGCGATCTTATCCTTCTTTTATCACTAGTTGGAAAAATTAACAAAGAAAAAATCAAAGCAGCAAACCTATATAGTCCCATTGTCCAGCTATTGAATTGATAGTCAACTATTTTTATTTCCTATTATTGAATGTTTATTTTTAAGGACTTCTGTGATTGCTAATGCTATCTATAACGGATATGTATTAGGATTTTTCTTGTTTAGATTCGATCCATTATGGACTTAAAATACAATATGTATGATGGGATCTACTTATTAAATACATAAAACATACATATTTGTTTCTTGGGTACATGATGGATGAGTCTAGGAAAAAATTTCCCCATGCATTATGGCTCCCAAATATTATAATTATCTGTTTATATTATATTTATTGCAACTCATAAGAGTATAATGATCTAGCAGATCTACCGCCTTGAAAAACAAGTTTAAACATAGCCTCTATGGTGGTTTACAAGTGCACCCTTCATCATGATTAAAACAGAAGTTTTCTTTGTTTGGGAAGTTTAAAAAATGGAGCTACCATTAAGGATGTAAATTCAGAAACATTTAATTTGAAAAAAAAAAGTTTATCTGTCAGGGTAGAAGTCAAATGATAGAATTTCATTTTGGAAATTGTCAACTGAAACTGGAAAAGTTTTTGTGCCTGAAATTGTTCATGAGAACTATCAACATCAATTCCAGCTGGTTTGGTCATTCTTGAACTTTCAATTTGCAACTAATGTTAACAGCAATTAAAAAGGGAAATTTAATACAGAGTTTTTAGATCTTTATATGCATTTTCTTTATGATTTTGTTTGTCACACATCCATCAGTGTGTGTAATAATAGCTGTCTTGCAAATTTCTCATTTAACTAGAATGGTGATTTTTATCCTTAAAAAAAAGAATCTTGACTTTCAACTTTTGTTGGTTGACATTGAGAGGAGTTGTACTTGGGGTGAGACTTCTTTACTTAGGATGGATAGGTTGGCCTTTAAATGTTGTTAATGGTGTATTATTTTACACTGGAACTTGGATTTATGTGATCAATTTGATATAGTCTAATCATTTCTGCCATTTGCATCTTCATATTATTTCTCTGGAAATGTCAACCGACTCTAGTTCAGTACTTGCTTATTATGTGGATCCACACACAATAATAAAGCCAATATTAAGCATGAACATCATGGATATAGTTATTCTGAAGATATTATTTGTTTGCAATTAAGATCATAGGATCCATAATTTTGGTGTGATATGAATATAATTAACAGAATCCTGAATTTTTTTTTCCCTTTTTAAATAGGGAGATTTAGGGTAGTGAGAACTCAAACCTGACACCTCCTAAGTGAGCCAAACTAGGTTAGGTTGAATCCTGAAAGTTTTATAACATATCAAAACTTGCAACTTATTTTGTTAATTTAACAATATATAACAAATGTGGTATAAAATTTAAATTTGAAATGATAGAATGGCATATAAGGAGTAAGTTCAGTATGGATTTCAGAAAACTATCGATGTATTTAAAACTTGTTAACTCAAAGTGCCCATTCAAATTGTGTACAGTACGGGAAATTTCAAAAAGCTATTTACAATAAACACGTTCGAGTTCTGGAAACAGCCTCTTTGGGAAAGGCTGTGTAGGATAGATGACACTTATAAACCGGGGAGCTTCATCCACAATGGATGCCCTTTTTTTTTCTTTTTTTTTTTTTAATTTATGGTAATTTTGCTTTGTACTTATCACATTTGTTCAAATATCGAGAACCCAGTGTGATTGGGGCTAATGTAATCACACGCGTGCACAAACACTCGTGTGTATATGCGTACACAAGTCCAAAATGCAAATATATCTTCTTAATGCAACATTCATTTCAGATTACAGAAATTTATTATACTTCTATATGTGATGTTTGGGGAATGACCTTTGACCACTTACCTAAGATAAATTGATTAGGTGAAAGAAAATGCTACTGTAGCAAAATAACCTTCTGAGTTAATCTGTTTTGTTATTTATATTGCATGCAGATGGGCAGAACAAGAGAATCAGGGTTTTTATTTTTATTTTTTCCCCATAACATGCCATTCATTGTGTATCATGTTGGCATCATGTTGAAGAGGTAATAAATGTTGAATTTGACTACAGATATATAATGTATACTAAACCATTTTTTAATATATTTGTTCTAAATTTTTTATTGACTCTCTCTTGTTAGTTGTTCATGTGATTTTATTGCTATCTAGTTGGGGCAAACGTAGGAAACTGAAGATACATTGAAGAAAGAGCTAAATATATCATATGTACAAAGAACAAGTAATATACTAATTAATATGCTATCACATTAACTAACTGCTAACTATTCTTTAACTAGCTAATTAAATAAAATAAAATCAGTGCTCTCATTAGCTTCCAAAATCATATGCATAAGCTCCAAGAAAAGCAGAAAAATATTAGGAGACAAGGGATCGCCTTGCCTAATTCCCCAGGAAAGATGAAAGAAATTTGACATGTCACCATTCCCGAGAACACTCAGCATAACTTTCTGATGTAGATCATAATGAGTCTCACAAACCTCTCAGGATTCAGGAATCCCTGCTTTTTGGAGAGTTTAATGAAGTCCCACCTTAACCTGGCACATGCCTTTTTGAGGTCTACTTTAAGGGGGAAAATAATCTCAATATGAATTAATTTTATTTAATACTGATTTGTTCCTTTCTGGATTCAGTAATGAGGATATAATTATGGACTCAGGCAAGTTGGATGAACAAGTATTCAATCTCTGAGGATGCAGCCATCTTCAAACAGGTATAAATAAACAAATATTTGCAGAAATTAGCTACTATCAGTTTCTTCTCCCTACTGTTTCAGATACTTGCATTTGGTGTCTTTCCAATACGAGAATGTGGGACTGCTGTCTGTTTAACTATCAGTATCACATTAATGATTCACGCGTGGACAGAAAAAACCCACACACACACACATACACATATCAATTAGTTGCAGCAAGGTCCTGCCTATCTGATGAAAATTGGGTATTTTGATTAGAAAGAATTGAATCTGGTTAGTTTCTTGGGCAAAATTAAAGTCAACCAACTTTTCTTGCAATTGCTTTAAGCTTTTATAGTCCTGATTAGGTGACCCACGAGAACTGCTTTACGCAAGTTACTCGAGGAACAGGTAATAACGGTCCCCACTTTTATTTTCTCTTTAAGTGAGAGTGTGAGACAAGCATAACCTAGAGGCTATTGTCACCTTCCCTAGCAAATTGTTTAATCCTGAATACAGGATTACTGTTTGTTGCTAACTTTAAGTATAGAAAATTTTTAGTGTAGTGTTTTCTTTTCTAAATGTCATTTGTATGGATTTAGGGGTGGTATAAGATCTCACGGGTAACTGTCTTCAACTAAATTCTGTCATGCTGCTATCCTCTGTTAGTTGGTATATTTTCTATTTAATTTTTTTTTTTTATTTTGCTCTCATTTAGACCACAAGGGAAAAAGTTATCTCAGCATGCCACAATGAAGTAGCATACTATGAAATTGCTACTCTACTATTATCCAAAAGTTAAGGCCATAATTTTTTTCAAAACAAATGAAATGAAATTTTGGAGCTATAAATTTGACAAAACAAGCAAAAAAAAAAAGGGTAAACATGCAAACTAATGTGAGAAAATAATCCCCTGACACAGGCTTGAGATCTCTTCTGTGAGATATGTGCATGGAGACAGAAAGACGCTTACGTGGCCACCGAGGACAATGAAGTAGACGGCTTGAGAAGTATGGCATTTCAGGTATTGGTTAGAAACCCATTTAAGCAAGCAAAATCAGTTGTTTAGCCGACTCTTGAATTTGAGAACAAAAGGGTAGATCATCTGACATCACAAATATTCATGGTCCACCGACAAGAAACCTTGTTTGAAGGATCAAACCCTTGTGTTTCTTTGTATTTATGATCCGTTTGGTAACTAATGTGAGGTGGGAAAATGGGATTTTGTAGTTTCTAATAAGTTAATTAGAAGTGAAGAGAATATTTATTTAGCAAGGAAATGGTCTCATTCTAGCTGGTGGAAATTGATGTTGATACTGAATTAATAAGTTGACAAATAAAATAATGGTTTTAGATTTGAATAGCTTGATAGGGAAGCATAATTCTTCAACATACATAGGAACCATAGTTTAAGCCAATCACCAAAGTAGGTTCAGTTGGCCGCCATTAATTAATTGGCTAAATTGTGATATTTTCAAGCTTAATTAAAAATAAAGAGCAGTTATATGTACCTGTAACTTCTTTTCATATTGTGTAATTTAATTAAAATTTAATTTGATGTATAGATTCCATTTAAATATGAGAAAATGGTTGCATCACATTCAATCATTTTTAATAAAATAATGTCACATTTACTTGAAGGGAAAATATATGAATTTAAATGCTTTTGAATAATTGAAAGGGAAGAAATTAGCCCAATAATTAAATCTAATGAGAATTATTATATATGAATTTAATTAGGATTTATATAATTGCTTTGTATATAAACGAATAAACAAAATGGATTCATGCCATGACAGTGATCAATTGTGGCTTGTGCCACAGGATAACCACTTGCGTTCAGCACAGTAGAAAATAAGAAGACTCCGATACAAAGAAAAAATACGAGTAAAACAAGCAAAGCATGTGTAGAATGTCTTTGTGGGTTATAAAAAGATGGAATTGGTGTAGATTTGGGGAGTTTGCTGCACCTACTTTCCCTCCTTAACTGCACTACCTTCTTGGTCAAATAGGTCACATTCACATCTTTCAGTTGAGACAAATAGTCTATTTCCCAGTCCTACACACAATGTTAATTTATTATTATATTTAAGGTGCTCTTGCTTTGATCTACTGTGGTGGTGAACATGTGCTCCATCATATTTCTTAATGTCAATGAGAAATTATTATATATGTGTACAATATATATATATATATATATATATATATATATATATATATATATATTCATCGAATATATTCAATAAGCGTTGCATATATGGGGAAATTGTTGATTGCACTAAATATTGTTGGATATATAAGTATTACTCCAACATCATTGTACGTATATGTTAAGAGTATGTTTCAGAAATAAATAATCCATAACCTGTAGATTCCTTGTTAGGTTTTGAAGGAGGAATAGGATTTTCATTCTATATAATATGCCTACCAGATCTAAATAATGTCTCCCTCTGAAGCCATGCAAACAGTGACAGAAAGATCCTCTCTTGCGTGCATGGAATGCGCGTTCCTTTGACCAATTGTGACCTTCCACGTTTCATATAATCTGATTCCCAATTTTAGCCCTCATTAGTTGGAGATTTTACATCAAAGTTAAGATTATTATTATTATTGTTTACAATTAACTAATACTTAAATTTGACATCTTATAATTTTAAAGATAAATTATATTTTTTAAATATTCAAAATAGTGGTGTTTTATTAAAAATTAAAATTCTAATAATTCATAGTTTTAAAAAAAATTAATAATATTTAAAAATTGAATTAATAATTATGTGTGTCTGCCTTTATTGACAATTTCATTTCATTTCAAAATTTTTTTAAATATTAATAGATGATTAAGTGATTAAATTAATGTTACGCTTATTTTGATTAAGGCTCCGTTTGTTTCACGGAAAATAATTTATATATGAAAAATATTTTTAAAAAAAATATTTTTTTAAAAAATATTTTATTTTATTTGATTATAATATTAAATTAATTATATATATTTATTTCGTATATATATAAGTGTGTTCACAATTTAATAAGATTATCAAAATTTAAAAAATGAAAAATGACTTTCTCTTTTGAAAAAAGGAAGTTATTTTTCTCAAAAATAATTTAACTTTCTCTTCGATCAGGAAAATATTTTTCGTTAATCAATTTTCTTAAGTGCTCTAAACACCAAAAAATATAAAAAATATTTTTCAAGAAAATATTTTCTGTGAAACAAACGGAGCCTAATTTAAAAAACAAAAAATAAAATCACATTATTTACATATTTAAAACCTTGATTTTATGAATTAAACACATTTAAATGCTTGTAAAACTTAGCTTGCTCTAATAGCTGAAAGCATCTAGCAATTTCAAGATTGACTATCAACTCCTTTAATCTTTATCCCTACTTAAAACAACACATCTAAATAATTAATATCCTAAATTGAGTATATTTTGATTTAGCCTGATTTGAGATGAATGTGAGAATGCTAAATTTTTCCGGATTTTTTACGAATAAAACTGATATTATATGTCTGGATTTTGAGGGAGATAGATATGTGATGTCACAAATTCGGGGCAGATGGGGGAGATCTGTCCACAATCCTTATAGTCAACCGAAACAAACATACATCTTCTTTTTTCCTTTTATTTGAATGATAAATAAACTTAAGTCCGTGTATAAATAGGAAAGGAAGAGTTCTGCTGGGAGCTAGCAGAGGGAAGCAAAACAAATTGAGAGCAAACTTAGTGATATAGAGGAAATTAAGCAAAGATGGGGAGGTCTCCTTCTTGTGATGAGAATGGCCTGAAAAAAGGACCCTGGATCCCTGAAGAAGATCAAAAACTTGTTGACTACATCCAAAAACATGGACATGGAAGTTGGCGAGCTCTCCCAAAGCTTGCAGGTTTCAAATTATAAGACACCTCTCTCTCTCTCTCTCTCTCTCTCTCTCTCTCTCTCTCTCTCTCTCTCTCTCTCTCATTTGGAGTTTGTGTTCATTAATTTCTTGGTTGCTTTGATTGCAGGTCTTAACAGATGTGGCAAGAGCTGTAGGTTAAGGTGGACAAATTACCTGAGGCCTGATATCAAGAGAGGGAAATTTTCTCAAGAAGAAGAGCAAACAATTCTAAATCTCCACTCTGTTCTTGGAAACAAGTATTATTTCCACTCTTTTTTTTTTTTTTTGGCATCAACATCAACTGTTTTGATTGTCACAGTAATTTAACATTTATTTTTCCTGAATTACAGATGGTCAGCTATTGCCAGTCACCTCCCAGGCCGTACAGATAACGAGATCAAGAATTTTTGGAACACCCATTTGAAGAAGAAGCTGATACAGATGGGTATTGATCCAATGACACACCTACCAAGAACTGACCTATTTGCCAGCTTGCCTCATCTTATTGCCTTATTGAACCTAAAAGACCTAGTGGACCATCATTCATTAGACGAACATGCCATGAGATTACAGGCAGAAGCTGTCCATTTAACTAAGCTTCAATATTTACAGTGTCTTCTCCAATCAGCAACTTCAATGACCTCGAACTCTTATAGCCAAAATGACATTACGGACATGGATATTCTAAATTTGTTGAATGAAATTCCAGCTATCAAAGAAACCCCATTACTAAATTCATCACAGCTGGAGAATCCAGCCTTTGGACTTGCTACCTCTCAACCGCTCCACTATTCAAATCTATTGCCTCAATTGTCTGACCCTCAAGTCCCTTTCAACTATCAACCCTCTTTGAATAGTGAGATGGGTCAAGCAGCAACCTCAGCTACCATGGTCAGCCAAGGAAATAATAATAACCCATCTGATTCTTCGTGGGTTCTTCCATCTCCTACTCCTTCCATTCCTCCAACTGTAACAGAGACTTCAATAAGCAATCTGGGTGATGCTAGCAGCACCACTTCTAGCTATGGTGGTTGGTCTGAATTCTTTCTTGACGATTCTATTATGCAGGAGATTTCCTAGTTACTAACTAATATCTAAGAGATTTGGAGTTATATCTTCTCGTGTTTGATTTGTTGATCCTTTCAATAACCATAGAATTTCTATATATACATTTACATACACAAATATACACGTGTAAGCACATATATATATACTTAACAGGCATGCACGCATGTGCATGTGTGTGCATTTGTGTTTATACACAAGATGACACACATATATACATATCATTGTACACACACACATAAATATATGTATAGATCATCATGGAACTAGCTTGAAATTTTTGTTCCATTCAATACAAGGAGTGTTGTGTTTCCAACATAATTTAGCAATCGATTAATTTGGAATAAGAAGCTTCTTTGCTTTTGTTATCTGGTCGAAACTGTGTCGTTTTTATTTGCTTTCTCATTTGTAGTTAATTTATTATCCGAATTTTAGAGAAGATTAAGGTGGTTAGTAGGAAATGTTGGATTCTTTCAGGATTAGACACAATAAATTAAAATTATGATACCCCAACTGGCGCAGGCAATTGATGATCAAGGACTTGAAAATAGAAGAAAACTTCAGCTTTATATCAATTAATAACAAAATAGGGGTGTGGCCAATGATTTACATGCTTGAGATGATGCCAAGTTATGCAGAACATTACTAGTTATTTTTTATATCAAATTCGAAAAGAAAAAAAAAACCTTTTTATTTTTATTGTACACTTTTATTATCATAAAAAATAAAATCAATTTCTACTAAAATTTAAATTCTTCATCTAAATTTAATAATGATTTAGATATTATACAAATAATACACATATTATTATTATTATTATTATTATTATTATTATTATTATTATTATTATTATTATTATTATTATTATGCACTCAAATATATGAGAAAATTAATGATTTAAATTTATAAACATTTCAATTATAAACGTGATCAAAGATATCTATATATATATTTACTGATAATCTCTATAAGAGAGAGGGGGAGAAAAGAAAGGCTGATCGACTCTTTCAATCACATTGCCATATGGTTTCAACTATATATATCAAGTGAAAATGATCCTATATAGGCTAGCCAGTAATAGATTTGATGTCATGTCCATATATAATTTTGCAGACTGAAGCCAGTTATACATAAAAATGAAAGGATTTTTGCATTCCATTTCGCTTAAATATTTGGATTTGATTTGGAAAATAAGGGAAAAAAAAAGATAATTTAAAATCATGCTATTAACTTGAAAAAGAGATAATGGACCGACTATAATAACTTTGAGATTGATCATGTATATAATCAATTGAGAAAATATTGTGTATTTCTACAGTACATACTCCCTTTATATAAAATCATGAGTATCATTTCCTAAAAACATAAGAAAGGTGAAAATTTATATAGCACTAAAAATTACATAATTAATCTAAGAAATATATATATATATATATACACACGCGATAGTAAGCTTGCCAAAAACTCCCTTAATTAATTGTGAATATTGTTGATAAAATTATATCTTTGAAGAATAAAAAAAAAAAAAAAAGATGGCAAACGACTATAATCAAATGAAAATAGGTGAGGAATAATCCATGTCCGTACTATCTAGAGGTATAAAATAAGAGGGGAAATTTCATTAGTTTCCAGATTAGTGAACTCCTTGCCGAGTAGTTAGTAGTTACAGCCTTGCCTTGATATTCCTTTTTCCATTAAGCGATTGACTGTCACACCTTCAAATTAAACCATACAATAATTTTCCCTTTTAAAATCAAGTAAAAAATCTGCAAAATGTCAATGGCCCAGTGGACTTTTATTTACTTATTTCTTTTTGAGCAAGAATAAATTTTACATATATATATATATATATATATATATATATATATATATATATATATATATATATATATATATATATATATATACCAAGTGTTTGACAAAAATCGAGTTGTTCATGGTTTTCGAACAACCATATATTGACAAACACAAAATGGTATTTGGCTTAGGTTTCTTCTCTTCTCTTCTTTCCCTTGTTAATATTAGATTGTGAAATTTTCTTTACTATATATATTATTATTATTAGGATGCATTGATTAAATATATATATATATATATATATATATATATATATATATATATATATATATATTTTACTTCCCAGGTATTAGCTACACTCTTGGACCATTTCAAAGCAGGTGATTATTTTAAATTTTAAGGATCATTAAATAATATTTTTGTTATGTCAGAAGACACCCCTTCATCAATTATTAGAAAATTTTAAAATGCAATCACAACTTTGTTTAACAATTGATTGATTATGGCGTTTTCATTGTAATCGTTGCAACAACAAGCTCATGAACATGTACCAAAGCCCATTTGCATAGATCAGGATTTTAATTTTTTTTTTCTGCCTAACTTAATTATTAACAGTTTTATTTTATACTTAAACTCAGCCGATGAGTTTAATTTAATATCATGACGTCTCGAATTTAAAACTCAATAAGAATCAATTGTTAAAAAAAAAAAATCAACTCAATGCTTTGCTTAATTTTTTAATCGAACTTTGTAAATTGTAGCGCAATACAGATTTTATTCAAGAACTTATGAAGAAGGTCACTCTCATGGGCCCAGTGTGAGAGATACAACCACTATCATGACAAAAAAAAAAAAAAGAAGAAAGGCCCATACTAATGAATTATGATAGCAAAACTTTAACAGGCAGGTTGTCTACTTTGGCGTAGCAACCAGATTGGCCCACAATTTCAGCCAGAAAATCTAAAATAATCATCTATAATCATAAAAAATATATATATATATATATTTACCACCAACAAGTGGTCAGATCATTGCTTGGAGAATTGATCCAGGCAAATTTTATCTACAAAGTCAGACCAATTGTTTCCTCTTCCCTAGCATTTGGATATAAATATTTCAACCATTTAACAAAAAATTGTAGAATTTGCTTTTTTCTGAATATAGTTGAAAGCAAAAGAATCATTTTCGAGGGAGAGACGTGAAGTCGCAGAACAAGCACAATAGTTATCGAGAATGTTATAATAAGCACGTAAATCTAAGGCATACACATAAATTATACAATCACACAGTATTAAAAAAAGAAAAAGAATAATATAGGATTTAACGTGGTTCAACTGTAAGGTCTACGTTCACGGGCAAGATAAGAGAAAAAGTTTCACTGTGATGAAAAGAGCAAGATACAATCTATCAGAACTCTCAAAGCCTAACCCTAGTATGTTTTCCGAATATCTCATAACTCTACTGCAAATGGTAGAATATTATAACATTTATACTTGTTCATACCGCGGGAGAGTTGCCCTTATCCTAATCGGGTCGCAGCGCGAAACTTTCGAGTCTTGTTATAATTCGGGTCCATGAAAAAACACATCTCAAAATTCAAAGCCACAAAAATAACAATTCTTCCCCTTGGCTTGAATTTCCTCTATCATCAACAAAATAACCACAAACACACTCTGTCTTGCCATGTGCTCTCACAAGGTGATGAGAATCAAGCTACATCTACGCCAAAGGAATTCATCCAAGGTCCCATTACTAGAGCTAGAGCTAAATCACTTCAGAATTTAATTTGTGAAATCTTAAGGAGCAAGGATTATAAGCTGGAATGGAATGAAGAAAATTATAAAGGATTAAATTTGGTGAAAATTAAGCTTGAAAGTGACCAGGTGTCATGTGGAGCATTAGGTTACATGGAATAACCTGTGGACATGCATGCACCAGATCCAACCCATGTACATGCATCTGTTGGCACCTTTTTAAAAGAATATTCCTTGCTGTTATAACCACATCTCTTTTGGACTTAAATGCCCTTATTTGCTGCTGTATTAAATTTACTTTTTGTTAGGAGTTTTTAGTCTTTTGATTGATTAATTTTTGTTTGGACTTAAAGCTCCTTACAACTATTATTAAAGTAGGGATATTTTTGTCTTTAGCTTTGGAGCCAAGAGACTATAAATACAAGTGTAATGAAAGAGTGGAAGACACACTTTGAATATTAATGAAAGATTATTTCTGCTCCTTTAGTGAGTAAATTGGTTGTTGCCTTTGTTCTTGTGAAGCTTATTAACTTGCTGAGATTTCTATCTTGCAAGGTTTAATGTGCATAATATTCTTGGTTTATTCATTCCCCATATGAATTAGGTCAAGAATCCCATTTCTGATATTTTCTTTGAATTACACAACAATCTGATTGTGCTGGTTCAAAGAATCAAATTCATACATCTTGATTTGGTGCTTTCCATATTGTTCCTTTAATTCTTGAATGTGAGTTTTCAAGTTATCAATTACTTGAAGGTTCACATCAGTTTTGGTATCAGAGCCAAGGGACGTCCAAACAAGTTAGATTCTCGGTTTCCTTCTTATTCTTTGTGCCTACTTTGTGTTTGTTACCTTTTTCATATTTGCTGTTTGGCTCTAGTTCCATATTTGCTTCTACTTCTTCATTTTGCACCTGGTTCTTTCTTGCTAAACCTTGTTTTGCTTCTTATTGTGTTTCTGTTATTCACATTTTTATTCATTGTATGCTTGACCGAAATTGGCTCTTGGGGTTTAGTATGATTTGTTTATTTAAAAATTTGTTTTGTTGAGTTTGTCTTAGGGTTTTGGGTTAATCAAGTTAAACCCATTATTCTAGCTATCTATTTTGCTTCCTTCATTTTGATATCAAGCATGAGAGCTTATTTGGGTCATTGAGTTCGGCTTACCTATTTGGCCTGAAACTGTACCAGCATTATTTGGGTGTGTTTAAGACGTTGGGTATAAATTTTGGGAGTTGTTTGATTTTGCTTGCCTGTTGAACCAAAATTTTACGGCAGACCCGATTAAATTATGTTCACATAGCAAATTAATCCAGAAATTCCTAAAAATTTATAGGGTGTTTATACCCCACTTCAGTAGTTCCCAAATTAAATTTTAGCTTAAAATTCAACCGTTTGTGTGGGGAACCAAAATTTTGCGGCAGAATCGGTCAAATTAACTTCACATAGCAAATATACTCAGAAATTTTTGAAAATTTACTGGTTGTTTATAACCCATTTCAGTAGTCCTCGAATTAAATTTCAGCTCAAAATTCTACCGATTGTGTGGGAAACCAAAATTTTGCGGCGGACCCGATCAAATTAAGTTCACATTGCAAATCAGCCCAAAAATTCCTGAAAATTTACAGGCTGTTTGTGCCACATTTGAGCTGTTCTCAAATTAAATCTTAGCTCAAAACTTAATCGTTTGTATGGGGAATCAAAATTTTGCGGCAAACACGATTAAATTTGGTTTACATAGTAAACCTGTCAAGAAAAGCCTGAAATTCTAGCAGCAATTAGTCAGTATTGAATTGCATTTGCCTTCTCAATTTCAGATCAAAATACACTCGTTTGCTTGGTGATCCTAAATTTATGCAATTCTTGGTGTATTGTGTGAACTGCTGGTAATTGTGATAAGTTGGTGGCAAACTTGAATATTTAAGCTTGATATCACTTCTTTAGGTTGTCTCTTTTCCAGCTTACTACTCTTTTATTTTGGTGTCTTCTTCTTGATTCCTTATTGCATTACATTTCCATGCTTGAGCTTTTCTTTTCTTGACTTCTTGAGTCACATTATTGCTTTTTTGATTACTCGTTTTGATCCGTCACGTTCAAGAATTTTATTGCGTGTTAAATTTTTGTGAGTACAGTCTTGGCTTGAGTTACTTGAGTTTGATAAGAACTTGTGGACATAGCCAAGAGTGGTAAAAGGCACAGAGTGGTGAGTTCATAAGAGGGAAAAAGCCTTATTGAGTTAAACATGAGTGGAGTGTCCCCTGTTGAGTGTAAACACATAAGGGAGTGAGTGAGATGTTTTCTTTACACTAACCATTTTCTTGCAGGTCTGAAAACATGTCTAGAAGGGGTGATGGTAGTGAGGGGGAAGGTGAAAATCCATTCTACATGCAGCCTGTCAGACATTAATTTGAAAGAATGAATGTTGTGTGCAATGGAATCATAGATAGGTTGGAAAGATTGGAGCAAAGAGATAGGCAAAATGAGAGAAGGCCAAATAGGAGGGATCTTGTACCTCCAGTAGTTGAATCTGATGAATATGAGGTTGATAACTATGATTTTGAGGTTGAAAGACCTAGGAGGGGTAGATATGAGAGAAGAGCTGAAGATAGGAGGAATGGGGATAAGAGGATAAGAAAAGAGGAAAGAGAGAGGAATAGGATAGATGACAATATCAAAAGTATTAAAATGAGCATCCCTTCTTTCCAAGGAAAAAATGATCCGGATGTGTATCTAGAACGGGAAAAGAAGGTAGAAGCTGTCTTTAATTGTCATCACTATTCAGAGGAGAATAAAGTAAAGTTAGCAGCAGTAGAATTTACTGATTATGCTTTGGTATGGTGGGATCAAGTGTTGATTAGTAGAAGGAGAAATTATGAGTAATCAATTGCAACCTGGGGTGAGATGAAAACTATAATGAGAAGGAGATTTGTTCCTAGTCATTACTATAGAGAGCTACATTAGAGGTTACAAAGATTGACTCAAGATTCTAAAAGTGTTGAAGATTATCATAAAGAAATAGAAATTGCTATGATTAGAGCAAATGTGGAGGAGGATAGAGAAGCCACCATGGCTAGATTCTTGAATGGGCTAAACAAGGAGATTGCTCATATTGTTGAGTTATATCACTATGTTGAATTGGAGGATATGGTCCACATGGCTATGAAGGTAGAAAGGCAACTTAAAAGCAAGTCAAAATTTGGAGAAAATGCAGGTACTTCTTCATCTTGGAAGTCTAACTGGAAGAAGGAGGATAGGAAAAAGGCTGTTAGCAACTATAAGAAAAATGAGGATAAGGAAAAGAAGGTGGAGAAGAAATTTGTAGAAAGTAAAGGAAAGGAGGTTGCAACTACTACCCGAAATAGAGATGTGAAGTGTTTTAGGTGTTTGGGCAGTGGACACATAGCTTCTCAATGCCCTAACAAGAGAGTCATGGTCATGAGAGAAAATGGTGAGATAGAAACGGAGGAGGAAATTGTAAGTGATTCCACATCTTCAGAGGAGGAGGATGCAGAGGTAGAATATGCTACTGAAGGAAGTGCTCTAGTGATTATGAGAGCATTAAATACTTAAATAAAGGAGGATGTTGGTGATGAATTGCAAAGAGAAACAATTTTCCATACAAGGTGTCTTATCCAAGACAAAGCTTGTAGTGTCATCATTGATGGGGGAAGTTGTGCCAATGTTGCTAGTACTATTTTGGTGCAGAGATTAGGGTTGAGGACTTTGAACACCCTAGACCCTATAAATTGCAGTGGTTGAATGAATGCGGTGAGGTGAAAGTAATAAAAACAAGTGCTGATTTCCTTTGCAATAGGAAAGTATCAAGATGAGGTTATGTGTGACGTGGTTCCAATGCAAGCCGGCCATTTATTACTTGGCCGACCATGGCAATTTGATAGAAAGGTGATCCACGTTGGGTATAAAAATAGGTATTCTTTTAAAATGAATGGAAGGAAAATCATTTTGGCACCTATGACACCAAAACAGATTTATGAAGACCAAACAAGGCTTAAGCAAGCAATGGGTGAGGTAAAATCAAGAGTGGCCGAAAAGAGAGCAGAGAAGAAAAGAAAGAGTGAAAAAAAATTGACTGAAAATGTTGCGAGTGAGCAAGACAAGGGTGGTTGTGAGGAAAGAAAAGAGAGTAAAGAAAACATTCCAAGAGTACTTGAAAAAGGTGAATCTTCAAAGACAAAAGGAGAGTCATGCGTAAAGAGGGGAGAGAAAATTAAGCTTGTATGCTAAAGGAAGAGATGTGAGGAATGCCATGTTTGCCAACAAGCAAATGTTATTAATTGTGTTTAAGGACTCTTGTTTATCCACATCTGACCTTGACCCCAATTTGCCTAGTGTTGTTGTCTCCCTTTTGCAGGAATATGAGGATGTACTACCTGAGGAGATGCCAGCCGGACTATCACCTATTCAAGGGATTGAGCACCAGATTGATTTTGTACCTAGAGCAGTTATTCCCAACCGTCTAGCCTATAGAACTAACCCTGAAGAAACCAAAGAATTACAAAGGCAAGTTGAGGAATTGCTAGCTAAGGGTTATGTGAGAGAAAGTATGAGCCCTTGTGCTGTACCCATCCTTTTAGTACCAAAGAAAGATGGCACATGGCGCATGTGTGTGGATTGTAGGGCGGTCAACAAAATCACTGTAAAGTATCGCTACCCTATACCTAGATTGGATGATATGTTGGATGAACTTTGTGGTGCTTGTGTGTTTACCAAAATTGACTTGAAAAGTGGATATCATCAAATTCGCATGAAAGTAGGTGATGAATGGAAGACTGCATTTAAAACAAAGCATGAACTATATGAGTGGTTAGTGATGCCTTTTGGTCTAACTAATGCTCCTAGCACTTTTATGAGATTGATCAATCATGTGTTGCGTGCTTTTATTGGAAAATTTGTTGTTGTTTATTTTGATGACATATTAGTTTACAGTAGAGGCATGAATAAACATATGCATCATTTAAGAGCTGTATTCGATGTGTTAAGAAAGGAAAAATTATATGCTAACTTGAAGAAATGTTCATTTTACATGGAAAATGTTGTCTTTTTAGGATTTGTCATTAGTGCTAATGGTGTTGAAGTCGATGATAAAAAAATTAGAGCTATTAAAGACTGGCCCATTCCAAAGTCTGCATCTGAAGTACGTAATTTCCATAGACTAGCTAGTTTCTATAGAAGATTTATTAAGAATTTCAGTACCATTGCAGCACCATTGAATGATCTTGTCAAAAAGAATGTTAATTTTGTTTGGAAATAAAAACAAGATGATGCTTTTCACAAAATTAAAGACATGTTATATTCTGCTCCTGTGTTGGCTTTACTTGATTTTTCTAAGACTTTTGAGATTGAGTGTGACGCATCAAGAATAGGTATTGGAGCCATTTTAATGCAGGATAAGAGACCAATAACATATTTTAGTGAGAAGCTTAATGGAGTAGCTTTGAACTATTCTACATATGACAAGGAGTTGTATGCATTGGTACGTGCCTTGGAAACATGGCAACATTACCTTTGGCCAAAGCAATTTTTCATCCACACAGATCATGAGTCATTGAAGCATATTAAGGGGCAAAATAAGTTGAGTAGGCATCATGCAAAATGGGTTGAGTTCCTTGAGACCTTCCCATATGTGATTCAATACAAACATGTGAAAGAAAATGTGGTGGCTGATGCCTTATCTCGAAGGTATAACCTTCTTGCCCTTCTTGATGCAAAGTTATTGGGATTCGAATATGTGAAAGAATTATATGCTGAAGATGATGACTTTGCTAGAGTGTATGCAGCTTGTGAAAAGAATGCTTTTGAGAAGTTTTATAGGCATGATGAATATTTGTTTAGAGAAAATAGATTGTGTGTACCTAAGAGTTCTATGCGTGAATTACTTGTGAATGAGTCTCATGCTAGTGGATTAATGGGTCATTTTGGTGTTGCCAAAACTTTAGATGTGTTAAAGGAACATTTTTATTGGCCGAATATGAAAAGAGATGTTGAAAGAGTATGTGTTAGGTGCGTTGTGTGTGCTAAGGCTAAATCTAGAGTTTTGCCACAAGGTTTGTATACACCTTTACCTACCCCTAGTGATCCTTGGGTTCATTTGTCTATGGATTTTGTGTTAGGATTATCTAGGTCTAAACAAGGCCATGATTCAATTTTTATTGTTGTTGATAGGTTTTAAAAAATGGCAGATTTTATTCCATGCCATAAAACTGATGATGCTACAAATTTTGCAAATTTATTTTTTAGACATATTGTTAGGTTGCATGGCATACCTAAGAGTTTAGTTAGTGATAGGGATGTTAAATTCCTTAGTCACTTTTGGAAGGTTTTGTGGGGAAAATTGGGCACCAAGTTATTATTTTCCACCACTTGTCACCCACAAATTGATGGTCAAGCTGAAGTAGTAAATAGGATACTAACTACTCTTTTGCGTGCTGTGGTTAAGCAAAATTTGAAGTCATGGGAAGATTGCATTCTACTTGTTGAATTTGCATACAATAGAAATGTGCATTCTTCTATTGGCTATTCTCCATTTGAAATTGTGTATGGTTTCAATCCTTCAACTCCTTTGGATCTTTTACCTTTGCTTGTGAACGAGCTTGCTAGTTTAGATGGAAAAAGAAAAGCAGAATTGGTGAAGAAAATCCATGAACAAGCCAAGCTTCAAATTGAAAAGAAAAATAAAAAATATGCTAGTCAAGCCAACAAAGGAAGGAAGGAAGAAAGTTACATTTCAACCTGGAGATTGGGTATGGGTTCACTTGTGCAAAGAAAGGTTTCTCTCTCGAAGGAAATCAAAATTACAATCAAGATGTGATGGACCTTTCCAAGTGCTGACCAAAATTAATGATAATGCCTACAAAATAAACCTGCTCGGTGAGTATAATGTTAGTGCCACCTTTAATGTTGCTGATTTATTTCCTTGTGTTGATGCAGGAACAGATTCGAGGACGAATCCTTTTGAAGCGGAGGGGAATGATGAGAATCAAGCTACATCTACGCCAAAGGAATTCATCCAAGGTCCAATTACTAGAGCTAGAGCTAAATCACTTCAGAAGTTAATTTGTGAAATCTTAAGGAGCAAGGATTATAAGCTGGAATGGCATGAAGAAAATTATAAATGATTAAATTTGGTGAAAATTAAGCTTGGAAGTGACCAGGTGTCATGTGGAGCATTAAGTTATATGGAATAACCTATGGACATGCATGCACCAGATCCAACCCATGCACATGCATCTGTTGGCACCTTTTTAAAAGAATATTCCTCGCTGTTATAACCACCTCTCTTTTGTACTTAAATGCCCTTATTTACTGCTGTATTAAATTTACTTTTTGTTAGGAGTTTTTAGTCTTTTGATTGATTAATTTTTGTTTGGACTTAAAGCTCCTTGCAGCTGTTATTAAAGTAGGGATATTTTTGTCTTTAGCTTTAGAGACAAGAGATTATAAATACAAGTGTAATGAGAGAGTGGAGGACACACTTTGAATATTAATGAAAGATTGTTTCTGCTCCTTTAGTGAGTAAATTGGCTGTTGCCTTTGTTCTTGTGAAGCTCATTAACTTGCTGAGATTTCTATCTTGCAAGATTTAATGTGCATAATATTATTGGTTTATTCATTCTCCATATGAATTAGGTCAAGAATCTCATTTCTGATATTTTCTTTGAATTACACAATAATCTGATTGTGCTGGTTCAAAGAATCAAATTCATATATCTTGATTTGGTGCTTTCCATATTGTTCCTTTGATTCTTGAATGTGGGTTTTCAAGTTACCAATTACTTGAAAGTTCACATCACAAGGGCATTACTTAGCATTACAAACACCAACCAAGTCTAGGCAACGCCTAAACTTACTGACTGGGACTTCCTTAGTCTTCATATCTGCTGAATTATCATGTGTAGAGACTTTTTGTACAACAACAGTTTCCTGAGATACAATGTCCTGAATGAAGTGATATCTGACATCAATGTGCTTATTCTTTGTGAGATGTATTTTGTGAGATGTATTGCACTCTGGCTATCACAAAAGACTATTGTCTTGTTCTGTATCAACCCAAGATCACCCATCAAACCTTGTAACTATAAAACTTCCTTTACTGCTTCTGCTAAGGCTATATATTCAGCATTTGTGGTAGACAAAGTAACTGTAGCTTGCAATGTTGCCTTCCAACTGATAGCACTTTCAAAAAGAGCAAACAAATAACTTGTCAAAGATCTCCTCTTGTCTAAGTCCCCTGCAAAATCTAAATCCACATAGCCAACAACTGAATCACTCATCTTAGCCCTATCAAATGTCAGACCAATATCTGTAGTACCCTTCAAATACCTTAAAATTCATTTCATTGCCTACAAATGCACTTTCCCAAGACACGCCATGTATCTACTCACAACACTAACTGCATGTGAAATGTCAAGTCGGGTGCATACCATAGCATACATAATACTACCAACAACACTCAAATAGGGAACACTAGACATGTGCTCCATCTCCTCATCTGTTTTTGGTGACATGTCTGCAGATAACTTGAAATGGGTAGCAAACGGAACAGTCACAGGCTTAGCATTATTCATGTTAAAACGCTTAAGCACTTTCTCAACATAGGCCTGTTGAGACAAGAAAAGCTTCCCAATACTTTTATCCCTCATAATTTTCATTACCAATATCTTCTTTGCAGCACCCAAATCCTTCATCTTAAACTCATTACTCAACTGCTTTTTCAGAATGTTAATTTGTGACATGCTTTTAGTAGCAATAAGCATGTCATCCATATACAACAGCAAATAAATAAAGGAATCATCTGAAAGCTTCTTATGATACACACAACTATCATATGAACTACGATTAAAGCCATTATGAACCATGAATGTATCAAATCTTTTGTACAACTGCCTAGGGAACTATTTCAAACCATATAAAGATTTCTTAAGCAAGCAAACACGGTTTTCCATACCTGGAATGACAAATCCCTCAGGCTTACTCATATAAATTTGCTCCTCCAACTCACTATGCAAAAATACAGTCTTCACATCTAGTTTGCTCAAGCTCTAGATCATGAAGAGCAACCATAGCAAGTAAGACTCTAATAGAACTGTGCTTCACAACTGGAGAAAACACTTCATTAAAGTCAATCCCCTCCCTCTGAGTAAAGCCTTTTGCTACTAATCGTACCTTATATTGAGGTGCTTCAACCCCTGGAGTGCCTTCCTTTTTCTTGAACACCCATTTGCAACCTAACACTTATTGTCCCTTAGGCAATGTTACAAGCTCCCAAGTCTGATTCTTGTGAAGAGATTCAATTTCTTCACTCATAGCACCGACCCACTAATCTGCATTTGAACAAGATATTGCTTCTCTATAATTGCTGGGTTCGTGCACATCAACTGTTTCAGCAACTGACAAGGCAAACGCAACTAGATCTGCATATGCATATCTTTGCGATAGTCTAATCTGTCTTCTCTCTCTACTAGTTGCAATGCTATATGGTTCCTATTGCTATTGCTCAGGTGCATCCTCTTATTGATCACGATCTTGCACCTCATCCTCTGAATCACTGGACTGAACTGCTGAAGTATCAATATCAAGCTCCACCTGTTCTCTGACACCGTGATCTGATTCTGCTATTGACTTCTTTATCTGACTATCCAATGAGGCATACTCATTAAATGTCACATCCCTGCTGATAATTAATCTTGGAGACTTTGGATCATTGCACCACAACCTGTAACCTTTTACTCCAGATGCATACCCTAGAAATATGCATTTTCTTGCCCTCGGCTCAAGCTTACCATCTCTCACATGAGCATAAGCAGGGCAACCAAATACTTTCAACTGAGAGTAATCAGCAGGTGAATCGGACTAGATCTCAAAAGGAGTTTTACACTCAATAGCTGTAGATGGAGATCTATTAAACAAGAAACAGGCTGTTTTAATTACTTCAGCCTAGAAATCCTTTTCCAATCCTGAATGTGAGAGCATGCTTTGTGCTTTATCACAAAGCGTTCTGTTCATGTGTTCTACAACACCATTCTGTTATTGTGTCCTTGTACAAGTGCGATATCTCATTATACCTTCATTGCTTCAAAATGCATTGAACTCATGATTGCAAAATTCTAACTCGTTATCAGTTATAAGACGCTTGACCTTTTTTTCTATCTGCTTCTCAATCATCGTCTTCCACTTTCCAAAGGTTGAAAATGCCTCATCTTTTGTTTTCAAAAAATACACCCACACCATCTAAGAGTAATCATTAATCAAAGTCATGAAGTACCTGGCACCGCTCTTGGAAAGGATTCTGTTAGGACTCCATAGACCTGAGTAGATATAATCCACCGTTCCTCTGGTCTTGCGCACTACCTTTTATCGAACTTCTCCCTGGTCTGTTTGCCAAACACACAGTGTTCACAAAAGTTCATAGATTCTGTTTTCTGCTCGTTCAACAAATCCAGCTTGCTTAACACCGATAATCCTCTTTCACTCATATGACCAATACGCATATGCCACAATTGAGTCTGATTCTGATTATTGCTTCTGGATGCTACTGCAGCTTTCCTTAAAACTGTACTGCCCTGAAAAAAATACAATCCTAAAACCAAACTGCTCTTCATGAGTACCATAGAGCCCTTGCACACTTTGAGAACTCCATTCTCTGCATGGTATCTGAATCCATAAGAGTCAAGTGTCCCAAAAGAAATCAGGTTCCTCTTTAGTCCTGGAACATGCCAACACTCTATAGTTCTGACAACACTATCAAACATCCTCAATTTGTTGTTACCAATTCCTTTAACAGATAATGCACGATCATTACCCAGAAACACCTTGCCACTCATTTGTTTATAAGTGACAAACCAGTTTATATGTGAACACATGTTATAAGTAACACCAGTATTAAGAATCCAGGAATTTTATCCATGATCTGAACTCAAGGATAAAATTTCTCCAACACTGGCATCACCATCAGAATCAATAAAACTATTAACCACACTCGCAGAACTTTTTGGTTGCTTTCCCTTTTTATTTTTCAACTTGGGATAGTCTCTTCTGTAGTGACCTTACTCTCCGCACTCAAAATAGTTGGCCTTTTTCATTCTTGACTTAGATCCGACCTTAGATTTCTTCCTGCTGGAAGAACTCTCCATTGAATGTGTTCTTTCCCTGCTCACCAAACCTTTCCCCTCAAATCTTTCTCTATTATCTGAAAATTTCTTTTTCAACTCCTTCGATTTTAGAGAATTACTAATATCGTCTAGTGAAATACTATTTTTTCCATACAACAGAGTATCAACAAAAGTTTCATAGGAGGGTGGCAAAGAACATAATACAATAAGGGCCTGATCCTCACTATCAATCTCAATATTAATATTCTTCATGTCCATAATGATTGAATTGAATTCATCCAGATATTCTTTAATGGGTGTACCTTCACTCATTCTCAGATTGTAAAGCCTTTTCTTCATATACAGGCTGCTGGTCAGCGATTTGGCAAAGTACAACTCCTCTAATTTCTTCCATGCTGCAGATGCTGAGCTTTCACCAACAATCTCGCGTAGGACATTATCAGTTACGCTCATAAAAATCGCACTCAAGGCTCTCTCCTTTAGATCAGCCTTCTGCGCCTCTATCATACCCTCTGGAAATTTATCCTCGATTGTCTTCCATAGACCTTGTAGGATCAAGGAAGATTTAATTTTAATCTTCCACAGAATGAAACTTGATCCACCATCAAACTTCTGCATGTCATACTTCATTGAAGACGATGCCATCTGTAAACCCTAGGTTTTGCACACAAAATTTTGATACCAGTTTGTTATAACAAGCATGCAAATCTAAGGCACATACACAAATTGCACAATCACACAGTATTGAAAATAGAAAAAAAATAACATAGGATTTAACGTGGTTCAACCGTAAGGTCTACGTCCACGAGCAAGACAAGAGAAAAAGTTTCACTATGATGAAAAGAGCAAGATACAATCAATCAGAACTCTCAAACCCTAACTCCAATATGTTTTCCGAATATCTCACAACTCTACCACAAATGGTAGAATATTATAATATTTATACTAATCCATAAAGCGGGGGCGTTACCCCCGCACCCCCAAGGAGATCAATGATAGGCTTCGAGCCCGGGCCTATCAGCCTGTGCTCTCCGCTACCACCACAGATATCACTTTTTATCCCAATCGGGTCGTAATGCGAAAACTTTTGGATTAGATCACAATTCGGGTCCATGAAAAAACACATCCCAATTTTCAAAACCACAAAAATAACAGAGAATTGCAGCCAAAATTGATCTCTTTCATTGAAGGTTGTGTTACTATGAGCGTGTAGTAGAGGTATATATGAGTGAGGGTGGGGTAGGAGAATGAGAAGAGCCAGAGCGTAATTTGGGGACTTGCTTGAATGATATGAGAAAGGGGACCAATACCTTCATCATGACATTACAACAGACAGAGGCGGCCTAAGTTCCAAACAAATGACTCCGACCACACACCACATGAGATGTACTCCTCTACAGGTATTGTACTATTCACCTTTGCCAATCCCAGGCCGGGCTTATGCTGTCCTTGTATGCCTTGCTTTTCTTCTTCTCTCTACACATATTATGTGCATGATAGATTTTTTATATTTGGATTTTCAATCATTAAACCTTCAAGGTGGTGCCCGCATAGTATATAAAAATATATATCTATTCATCTAGTTGATCAGCTTCCATCATCTCAGTCCGCATTTTATTATTATATGTAATCTTCAAAAATATATCCTCTTAACACGAGATAATATAGCTTGCCCTATAACTCTTCAAAATTACTATGATTTTATAGATCTTAAAAGAAGAAAAAAAGAAATTGAGAAGATTTCCTAATAGTGCATTCAATTCAAAAGCTTATTTGCCTAAATTTGGTGCATCGTATATAGGATATATAATAAGATTTATCTATTAAATACATTCACATGCTTATATTTTGGGTCAACCAAACATAACCAAAGTACGAAACGGTAGGCAGAGATTCCATCTAAACATGCATGGCATGGCTATCATCAGACAACAAACTATATTATGATACTTTGGTTTCCTTCTTTGAGAATAAGTTAATTTTGTACTGTGTAATCCTGACAATTATTTATGGACAACTGATTTTTTTTTTTCATAGCCTCCCTTCTTCTTGCATACTTGCAGCAGTTGACCTTGTGTTGTGTCAAGACTTCATTTGTTATCCAAAATCTGAATGGCCACTCACCCATCGTAATCCTACGATCTCAAAACCAGCATGTTGGTTATCTAGTGTGCATTTCGTATGGAAATATCTCAGTTGGGGTCATATTCCTTATCTTCAAGATTGCACGATCTGATCGATCTAACACTTTCAAATTTTTAATAATTTATGGAAGCTTCCTTTCCTATTCCCTTAAATAGCCTCTCTTCTTGCATACTTGCAGCAATTGAGCTCTTGTTTTCAAGGCTTCAACTGTTGGGCACTAGTCTAGATTTCTATTTAAAATCTAAATGGCCACTTGCCCATCGAATCTTAAAAGAAGTTTTTGGTCATCTAATGTGCATTTCGTTAGGAAATATCCATCTGGGGTCATATTCATTAATTATCTTCAGGACTGTATGATCAGATCCATCCCTTTAAGATTTCAATATTTCATGTCTGGCAGAAAATGAAAATCTGCATACCAGATGCGGATAGTAATAGAAGATTTTTTTTTTTGGGGTACTTCAAAAATTCTTAAAAGAGGACTAGCTACTCAGGGTTTGAAATCACTGGACTTCTATATTATGAGGCAAGCATTCGATGATTAGACTACAAGTCCAATGACAATAATAGAAAATATATATGTGACTAGATGTTGAACTTTTGCTCCCTTTCGAATTCCCTAATATCCATTAAATTCTTATTGAAGCCTGTAGCCAAATGCATGCTAATAACAAAGAAAACGATGGTTCTTGAATCTTGATTGCCTTGTCATTATTTCCTGTGTAGAACAATAATTAGATCTGACCAAAGTTGCCTCTCTTGTTGCTGATTATACTCTAAATCTCTTGAAAAAATTGTTATGTGAATAATTGTTAGTCGCATGAGAAGCTAAAGTGGGTGGCGACAAACACAGCGTCGGCGTTCTTCACCTCCTTAGAGTGTTGGTCTTGCATTAATCTCTCCACCTCTGACAACGCCGAGGATGTGAAGGAGGAATATATCAGATGCAGCAATTGAAATAATAAAACAGTTTATTGAAACCCATAGCATAATTCAACAAACTATATTATGATTATAATAATACCAATGGAAAAGAGAAAAGATAATAAAAGGAGCATAAAAATTATTAATAAATTAATATAATCTAAGAGAAAACAAACTCAAACAATGGATGCAAACAACCATAAAAGATACTCCTTGTAATTTTGAGGATTTTGTGCATAAATTTTTTAATTTTATGACATAATAATTATATATTTTATATATGTTATCTAATTATTACATAATAATATGAGTAAAAATATATGTATATTTTAATTATAATTTGGCCCATTCAAAATTTTAATTTTAAATTTGTGTCTGCTTTAAAATTTGTGTCTCAAATAATTACGCATGATATTTTCATTTTAAAAAAAGAAAATAATATTAAAAGAAATTACTTGAATCATTGGTCCTTGAGAGAGAATAGGCAGTTGAATCATTTATGAGAACAATTGTACAATTGGAGAGGCTACAATATACTCAAGGAAATCCATAATTGAAATTGAACAATTTTAAATTAGATTTAGATTGAATTGATCAAAATTAGACTAAAATCGTTTGATTTGATTTCAAATTAAATCAATTTTTTTCTTTAAAAAATAAAATATTAACAGTTGAATTTAATTAAAGTCGAAGCAAGAGCTAAACTTTAAGGATATATCAGTTTTGATTCTCTGAAATTTTAAAATGAAATCACTGATTTAAGACCAAAACTGAATTGGAATCGACCTTGGACCACCGTTAGTACTAAAAGCCTTTTTTTTGTTTGATAATTTGAAATTTTTTAAGAAGAATGAGATTGAATTTAAACTCTAATTGGACTAAACACACTCTATTAGTGTCAATTAACTTATTTGGATAACTATGCTTAGTAGCAGTGTGCGGTTCTGGTTCATTTCGGGGCCTACCTTTTAGTACGATTTCAGTTCGATTATTTATTATTTTTGTTCTGGTTAAGTATAATTCTCAATTTTTCAGTTCTAGTACGGTTCAATTTGATTCTGATTCCTAAAATGATTTAATGTAATTATTTCTTTAAAAATCATACTTAATTAACATTTAAGTTTGAAATTGAGTTATTGATACATAATATATTATATAATATATTTTTTAGTTATATCTAAATTATATAATTTTTAACTATAACGTACATAAATGAATTAGGATTAAATTTATTTTATAATATAATAGTATAAGTATATCATATAATATATATTTTAATTATTTATTAATTATATAATATTTAATGATAAGATATAAATATAATTAAGAAAATATAATTAAGAATTAACATTTATATAATATAATAGTACATTTATAATTAAGATTTATAAGATAATTTAATGTATTTATATATGAAATTATTAAAAATATATAAAAAATAAAATATAATATTAGGTTGTATATTTTTAGTTAATAATTATATACATATATAAATATATATAATTATATATTTAAAATATATAATACATTTAGAAAAATTTAAAAAATATATGTATAAATTTAGTTTTCAATTCAGTGTAGTGTTAATCTAATTTTTAGTGAAAAATCAGAACTAAACCAAAGTATTAAAAAAGCTTCGATTTGATATAATTCTCCAATTCAATTCGATTTCCTATGCACAACCCCAATGCTTAGTTGTTATACTTTGGAAAACCTCAATTGTCTGTATTTTGAATTATTCATTTTTTTCTTAATAAATATTTATTACATTTTGTTTTATTTTTATAGAGTCATTTCTCTTAATTGAGAATTTATTTTATCTTTATTTTATTATGTTTGGATGTACTATTTTGTTATTCATATGAAAATGTAGTAATTTTTTTTTTTCAATAGGAAGCTAAAATTTAAAGATTATCATATTAGACTCGTAGAAAGACAATGAAATCAAGTAACTATAGATCATCACCGAGTAAAGATTGCTTTTCATCGATTAATCAAGATAAATGCTTTATTAATATGAGCAAATTTTATAAATCAATATAGTTATTTTTATTTTTATTGTATCATGTAATTTATATTAATTTTATTTTTATTTTATTATATAAATAATTTATATTAAATTCACTTATATAAAAATATAATATCATAATAATTTGTAATTTAAATTTTTATCCTGTTCAAATGTATTTTCCTCTCTATAAAGAAAAGAAAAAATTTGATCTTTTTGTTGCATTTATATAACATTTAATGATCTAAAAGTGTGCTTAAGACAATAAAACCCAAATGAAATAGAACAGAACGACGGGGGGTTACATCATAAATCACTTTTAACAGTGACCTATAAATGGAATCTGAGCTTTATGGAAAGCCCCCAATAAAAAGGTGCAAAGGCCCACTCCAACAGAAGAGGCCAATTCCAACTTGTCAGCAATGTCTATCTTTGCCATGTTTGCTGTCCCCTTCTAATTACTGAGTCTTCCATCCAAGACATTGTCAAGTTGAGATGATAATTTCTTCAATATTAACTCCCAAATCATGAAAAAGAATTAGCCAGTGATAGAATCAAGAACAAGCAAAACTACACAAGTATTGAATCCCAAGCATGACTCTTCTAAATGAAACAAGAACCTAGTTTGACAATGATTTGCATGTCTTTTTCCCATGTGGGTAATCCACTCGTACAATTATGGGTCTCTAAATAACTTTCAAATTGAAAATAATCTCACAATAATTCTTTTTAGATAATAACGGCGTCGCAGTTTAGAAAATTTCCACCCTGTCAAATAGAGGATTAGAGACGGAACTAGAGAGGTGGGTGGGATTTGTTTCCTTGCATAGGATAATAGAAAAAAAATAAAAATATAGAAAATAAAAGTTGTGGCCGCAAATTGCCCATCAATTTTGTTGAGTCCCCACTCCAATTGGCCAAGCCCTAATTCATGTCATTGGAAAAGAATTTTCACCCAATACATTTGGAGGAAAATAATTACAAGTGAGACATAATAATAATAATTAAATAAGAGATAATAGCAAAATCCATCACCAACCCTCCAAAATCAAATTTGTTTTATGGGTTATGGTCTAGATTCTCCCATAAATTGAATAGCATGTGCAGAAGTAGAAAAGTTAATATTTTTAATTAAAATTCTCTGGTGAGCTTCAGGAGAAAGGGAAAAGAAAGATAGGCAGATATGGCATATAGCTGACACAAAGAGAGGGAGACAGAGAGAGAGAGAGAGTGGGGGAGTTTGGTTGGTGTAGATTTTTGGGGAGATGTCCATGTCCGGTGGGTGTAGCATAGTCTGGTTCAGGAGAGATCTTAGGGTAGAGGATAACCCAGCACTTGCAGCTGGTGTAAGAGCTGGTGCTGTTGTTGCAGTGTTTATATGGGCACCTGGAGAGGAAGGCCACTATTACCCTGGTAGAGTCTCAAGGTGGTGGCTCAAGCAGAGTTTGGCTCATTTGGACTCCTCTTTGAGGAGCCTTGGAACTACTCTCGTCACCAAGAGATCAACTGATAGTGTTTCTACACTTCTTGAGGTTGTCCAATCTACTGGTGCGACCCAGCTCTTCTTCAACCACTTGTATGGTTAGTCTATCCATCTTCTTGTTTTTTTTTTTTTTTTTTTTTTTTTTTTTGTGTTATTTATCTTCCTGGATGTTAGTGTCGGATTCTATTTAATATAATATTTACTTCTTCTGACTTTCCATCTTTCTTTTCTTTTTGGGTTTTGTTTATTTTGATCTTTGATTTTATCTTTTTCTGTTTGTTGTGCCTTTGAAATATTTAAATAATTGCATGGTTGTTCAACATGTTTATTTGATGAATTGGGTACACTCGACTTCCTAATATTCTTAATTGATCCGGTGATTGCTTCTATTATGAGGTAAGTTGTCTAGGAATTGGCATCAGATAAATTTGTGATCCCACTGTTCTATTTTCTTCTCTGCAGGACTTGTGTGTAATTGTTCTTACTACTTAGATTGGTCAGTTTCTATTTGTGATCTTCTCATACTATACTGCAGCTTGAGGCTGTTTGGGGTTGAGGTTGGTAGCTCAGAATAAGCGAGTATCAATTTAAAAAGTATTATTTTAAATGTTATTGAAAAAAGTTGTAGTTGTTCTAGAGTTTTTATCACTAAAGCATGCTAAATTTAATTTTAAACTAATTTTTATTATTTTAAAATAATATATTTTAATTGTAGCTTAAACATACCCTCAATTAGTTACAGAAAATGGGAATTTGTCTGATCTAGTTTTATTGAAACTAAGTTTTTCTGCAGGGAATTTTTGAAATTCCTGCTGTATAGTTTAGGAAGAAAATAATACAATCTTGAATTTCAACATTGACTGGCAGTTTACTGTTTTTCAGACCCCTTGTCACTGGTTAGGGATCACCGGGCAAAGGAAGTTTTGACTGCTCAAGGAATAGCTGTGAGATCCTTCAATGCAGATTTGCTTTATGAACCGTGGGACGTTAATGATGCCCAAGGATGCCCTTTCACGACCTTTGCTGCATTCTGGGAAAGATGCCTTAGCATGCCTTATGATCCAGAGGCTCCACTTCTCCCACCTAAAAGGATTATCCCAGGTCTGTCTTCTTGCAAGTCTGTTTTGATTTTTTCACCCAGACAGAGGACTGCTCCTGTTTTGTATGTGTGAATCAAGTGAATACCTTATAGAATAACAAAAGCATGAGAATGAGTAGAACTTTAGGGGTCAAAAATCGTATTCATGCATGATGTCTATTATTGGTGCCATATTCTACAAGGGACCAATTTGAATTCATTTGCTCTTCATGAAGAAGAAAGAAAGAGAGAGTTGCGTTTCCCATGCTTCTTAATAATGATTGCAATTGCTAAACAAGTGGGACAAGCTTTGCATTCCTTGGTAGATTTAATGAGAAAGCCAGTGTTAAAATATGTGCCAATAGCATTTCGCCACCACACTGAACGTTGAGGTAGGCATTAACTCAGCATTTCCTACAACACTTCCATCATTATTTGATTTTCTCTTAGATACCATGTTAGCAGAACTCCTTCAGATAGCATGATGCAAATGACCCTAGGAGTTATTTTTCTTTTTTATGATTTGCTGTATAACATACATGCTCTGCAAGATATTTCTAATTTGTGATTTACTGAACAACTGATTTCATCTCCAATATGCTTTTGAACATTGCTTGCACTTTACAGGTGATATATCGAGATGCCCTTCAGACTTATTGATATTTGAAGATGAATCAGAGAGGGGAAGTAATGCACTGCTTGCTCGAGCATGGTCACCTGGGTGGAGCAATGCTGATAAGGCTTTGACCACATTTGTCAATGGACCACTAATTGAATACTCTAAGAATCGTAGGAAGGCTGACAGTGCCACAACCTCCTTTCTTTCTCCCCATTTGCATTTTGGAGAGGTTAGTGTCAGAAAGGTCCTTCACCTTGTTCGCATCAAGCAGGTTCTTTGGGCAAATGAAGGGAACAAGGCTGGTGAAGAGAGTGTAAACTTGTTTCTTAAGTCAATTGGTTTGAGAGAATATTCAAGATACCTGAGTTTTAACCATCCTTACAGTCATGAACGGCCTCTTCTTGGTCACCTTAAATTTTTCCCTTGGGTTGTAGATGAAGGCTATTTCAAGGCTTGGAGACAAGGTAGAACTGGTTATCCATTAGTTGATGCAGGAATGAGAGAGTTGTGGGCCACTGGTTGGCTGCATGATCGAATAAGAGTAGTAGTTTCTAGTTTCTTTGTGAAGGTTCTACAGCTTCCTTGGAGGTGGGGAATGAAGTATTTCTGGGATACCCTCTTGGATGCTGATTTAGAGAGTGATGCTCTTGGTTGGCAGTACATATCTGGTACTCTCCCTGATGGTCGTGAGTTTGATCGTATAGACAATCCCCAGGTGCAGATTTTTAGTATTTTATTATGGCTTCATTGATTGTTTGCATTCTTGGGCATTATCACATGAATTATTTCAGAAGCTTCCTGGAAATAAAATTGAAGATTATATGCAGATTCAATGTTAATTGTTTTTCTTTTCCTTTTGTTTTGTTCTTTTTTTGTGGTACTAAATCCCTCTTTTGATGTCTTTTCTCTACAAAACTTAAGAAAATTTACTCTATTTTAATAATGCTATTAAGATTTTTATATTCTACTTTATATGTGTCACCTATTCAATCTTTCTTGGAGTAGACTCCTGAGAACATTTTCATTTGGTTACTATTCTTCGACAGTTTGAGGGTTACAAATTTGATCCAAATGGAGAATATGTACGACGTTGGCTTCCAGAACTTGCCAGGCTACCAACTGAATGGATACACCATCCATGGAATGCACCTGAATCTGTGCTCCAAGCTGCCGGAATTGAGCTCGGATCAAATTATCCTCTCCCAATTGTAGGGATAGATGCAGCTAAAGTCAGGCTGCAGGAAGCACTTTCAGAGATGTGGCAGCAAGAAGCAGCATCAAGAGCTGCCATTGAGAATGGGACCGAGGAAGGGCTTGGAGACTCATCTGAATCAGCCCCAATTGCGTTCCCTCAAGACATACAAATGGAAGAAAGCCATGAACCTGTAAGAAATAACCTTCCTACTACAATTTGGCGTTATGAGGATCAGATGGTCCCAAGCATGACTTCTTCCTTGGTAAGAGTTGGAGAGGAAGAAACTTCTTCAGATCTTCGAAATTTTTCGGATGATAGCAGAGCAGAGGTGCCAAGAAATGTAAATGTCAATCAAGAACAAAGAAGAGACAACTTGGGGGCTTCACAAACCATCGGTGGTAACAACAATTTGCCACATTTTAGTGTTGGTCTGGGAAATATTGAAGATTCAACAGCAGAATCTTCAAGTAGTGGTAGGAGAGAGAGAGATGGAGGCATAGTTCCAGTCTGGTCCCCTCCATCTGCTAGTTACTCAGAACAGTTTGCTGGTGATGAAAATGGAATTGGAACAAGTTCTTATTTGCAGAGGCATCCACGATCGCACCAGATAATGAATTGGAGGCGGCTATCACAGACTGGATAAGAAGTAAGAACTCTGAAGGACTGGAAAGGCTAAAAATGTCCAGCACCCTCTTACTCGTGATTGTCGTGATTGCAGTTCATACTTAGTCCTACAATCGGTGTTATAGTTGTCTGCAAGGTCCTTTTGCCTGATGATTGAAGGTTCATGGTCTGAAGAAATTATATTTGGCCCAAGAATTCTTACAATCTTAGATCATACGGCCAGTCTCATATAGATCTGCTATCAAGTCTGTTAAACAAATATGAGGATTAATAAGTGAATAGAGTGGACTTATGATAATTTGCAGGATGAGTGGTATTAATTATTCCTGACTCTGAATCTTTCTCTTTTCAACAGGTAAAAAACATATATTCATGGCGAGACTTGGTGCTAGGAGGTGGAGAACGCAATGGTGCATAATCCTGTTAGTTAGCGGGTTGATAAACCAAGTCCCAGTACTTGTATCATTAGCCATCTATGTTCTTCTCACCAATTTAATCTGATCAGTGGTGACCTTCAATGTGTATCATAGTCCGAAGAGATTCAAGCAGCCCATCTTCTTCTCACCAATTTAATCTGATCAGTGGTGACCTTCAATGTGTATCATAATACGAAGAGATTCAGGCAGCCCATCTGCTATCCTTTTCTGTACCTTTTGTACCATAATACATAGTTCTGCTGTATAGTATTTAGAAGCGAGGGATGAGAGTGATCATTGAGATTTGTAGTTCTCTAATAAACCCAGGTTTGTGCTTTTCTATTTAATTGATTGGGCAGATGATTTTCTGTTATTCTTGCTTGACTTTGATTTCTGGCTCTAGCAAGTTTTTTTCCTTTTTTTAACCAGCATAACGTCTTAAATGGGAGAATAATCGTTGCATCTTTTTGTATTACAAAATATAGCTCAAATGAGGTGTTTTGAGTGAAAAAAGATGGAAATGACTCAGTATTGAATTTATTTATTGTGCTTGTTAGGTGGTGTAAACTGTCAACAGAGCCAATAGAAAAACTGAAGTGAAAATGATGGAAATTAACTTTTTTTAGTAGAATGAAAAAAAAAAAAGGATGCATTTACCACCGCACATTTCTTAAATTGCAGATAAAGGGAATGATAAAAAGATGAACCGTTTTGATTTATACAAATTTCCCCCTTTTTATTGCAGTCATATTTTATGCATGAAGGGGCAAACTGCTGACACATGTTTTCTTTCCTTTCATTTTTATCTTTTCTGCCATGCATATTGGCAGAAGACTCTCTCTCTCTCTCTTCAATCCTCCTAAACTTTTTGAGCATAGATGCAGTTAGGAATAATTTCTTGTGCTTCAGGCATGAGCAAAGTGATTTTCCATGGTCCTAAAATACTTCACCATCTGAAGCTGTGGAAGCATACCTGTCTAAGGCTCAGCTGGTGAATAAAGATAATTAAGTACGATTTTGTTCTTCTCCTCAGGTTTTTCAGGGTTAGGCACCCGAAGCATGCTGTATATTAAAGCTGCGGCCAAAGCTCCAAGGATAGGGGACACGATAAAGACCCAAAGATTCTTGTAAACACCTGAGACAATTGCAGGGCCTAAGCTTCTTGCAGGGTTCATTGAAGCTCCAGTGATCGGTCTGCAGAATTTGAGGAATAAAGGAATCCAAGCTTAAGAATATTCACAAGTGGTGGTAAGTAATGATGGAGGAAGTGCTGGAATAGAGCACAGTTTAAAGCAGTGATTAGTGAGGGAGTGAGTTTATTTACCCAGCAAGCAAGACATTAAATAGCAGCGTACCGCCAATTGCTACACCAGAAAGGTCTTTGCTCTGGTTTGTTTGGTCAATCATGTAGAGGATTCTTCAGATTAGATAGAGCTAGGCATGGTCTTTTAAGCAAGTAATAAAATCAACTGAATAAAATGTGATCATACCCCTCTATGATCTGTAGCAACACCACAAATACTGAACATTAAATTAAACGTGATTATAAATTCCCATATGACAGCTTCAAGATCAGAGGTTGAGTCCTTGTACTGAGTCATTGTTGCTTGAATATCATCTTGGTCATGGAACAGCACTTTAAGGGTAAGACAAGCAAGTGTCGCTCCCACTACCTGAGCCAGGATATACATAGGTACCTACACAAACAATACCGTGTGAATAATATTCTGTTTTGTTTCTTTTACACGATACACATCTAAGTGAAAATGTCTCACATTTTTCCAAGAAAATTTCCGTGCAGCAGCTAAGGCAATGCTAACTGCAGGATTAAAGTGTGCACCAGAGACATGCCCAAGTGCATAAATTGCTGCCATCAGAACTACACCCCACGCAATTGCTATACCCACAATTGTCAGTTTTTGAACTTTGTCTGTCAGGGCAGCACCACAGCCCACAAATATAAGAATATATGTACCTATCAGCTCGGCAATTATCTGCTAAACCAAAGAAACAAATATCTTTTCTAAGAAAGATAACCATATTTTTGTCATGAAAAATCAGACTTTTAACTATGAAATTTGGCCACCTTTTGAAGAACAGATGGAGAACCATCGTCAGTGAGGAACCATTCGCGGGAACGACTTGCCTTTGCTTCTGCAGCCACCGAGTATTTAGTAGGCAGTTGAGGTTTAGGGGAGACTACACTAGTGATCGAATTGGGGCTTGCCATTGCAGCACTTAGGAACTAAACCAAATTGGGAATAGCTTTGTAGCCACCCACTTCACATGTTCTTATACTATGATTAGCTTGAACGTGAAAGAGCTGTGAAGGAAAATGCCATGGATGTATGCGTTTAACTCTGACCGAACCAGTAAGCAATTTGGCAATATGGAATCTAGTGGAAGCTGGACTAATTCAATCTCCTGATCATGTATAAAAGGGAATCATCTTATGGCATCCAAGGGCTTCCACACTAGGATTTAACGCGGGAATAACATTTGTTGCTTAGGAAGTGTCAGCATTACAGACAACAGATGCAACTGTCCAATGTGAAATGACCCTTGAAAATCCATCTTACATTCTTAGTCGGCATCGCTGGGGATAGGTGCTAAAACAAATCATTAGAGTCTATACATGATAAGAGAATAAGGAAAAAAAAAAAGTAGCAGTTTTGTGAACACAAAACTTGACAGGGTGGTTGTCTGTCTTCACTTGTAGCCTGTAGACCCAGAAGCATCGGCGTCGGCCAACCTGGTCAATAGATAAATTTGCACATATTCTGGAAATTGTTTCTTCTTGATTCCTTTTATTATTTTCCAACATATGTTGAAGTACCAATGTTAATAGTTCGATGCTGCAAAGTGAAAGATTACTTCCTGAATAGGATAAAATGGGTGATTCAGTGCACGAAACATTCCACACATTTATAACCATGTAGTCTTACCTATTTTTGAGACTAAAATCTATGACCTTTAGATCGCAAATGGAGGAATTTCACATAACTAAATAATTTTAATACCACTCAATAAAATGATAACCAAGGTGAAATTGGCTCTGAAGTACAAAGCAGGGATAATTCTACTGGTCATATTAGTAGATGTGAACTTCACCAGAAAATTATGACCATTTCTTATGCTTTTACAGAATATGATTTTTGGTTTTGTTCAAGGATAATTCAGTCTTTTGGCAAAGGAGACTCCCTGATTTTTCAATTATAAACAAACAAACAAACAAAACAATATCTAAAGGAATCCTGTGTTTGAGTGGAAATTATGCCATTGAGGATTGGCTGTAGTCGGGTTTTTGTTTTTGCCGTCCAAAATCAACAGAATAATCATAAAGGGTCAATCAGAGGAATGTGGTTTAAAATTTAATAATACTGTGATTAGGATTGCCTTGCAAATTTTTAATGTTTAATGCTCTAAATTATTATTGAGAATATCTTTTAGGCTTTTTGACTTGAGCAGGGTCACATTATCAGGATGCTACACCAATGAACTGCTAAGAGCTTTCTTTTTGAAATATTAAAAAAATTGACATATATATTGTAATTTTCAATATTATCCATGCAATTTTATTATTTTTGTTATTGCAAATTTAATATATATAATGCAATATTAATTTGAAAATTGATCCATGATAATATTTTTTTACAAAATTATAGAATACTAAATTTAATATGATAATTAAGGAAATAGTTTTCTTAATTAAAAACATTTAAAAAATGATTTTTCTTAATGTGAACCTCTGTAATGTACTAAATATTTGGATTGAAATACTGATCAATATTAGTTTTAATTCCATGAACCCATTTACACATATATGCATTATTATTATTATTATTGGCTTGCCATTAATTTTTCAATTTTGAGACATTGTTATTAACACAGAAGTAGTTCACATCAAAATTTTTACAATTTCAAGGGCTATATATAATTAAATAAGAAGATGAAAATTTTAGATTTCAAATATTAAAAATAATTAAAAAAAGTGTAATAATGGTTGGGGGGTTATAGGGATTATTATAAAATCTAGATATGATAGTATCAAAATGATTCACACCCACTTCCAAATTCTGCCCTTGTCACCTCCACTCTCCACGCGAAGCATTATTGGGATACAAGTTATTGCACTCTGGATTCTTCAAATTATGAAAGCCAAGAGCAAATGCCAAGAAAAGAGTTCTAATGATACAGTTGCTTTGCTTATATAGGCAGGCAAGAGTCCCTTGTTAAGGAATAAAATCCCACTAGAATACAGAAGGAGTGTCTCTTCAATGTCCATAGTCCTTAGTGGGAGAGGGGACAGTGCCTATAATTTTTTGACGTGGTTGATAATGACATCATAGCCCTAACCCATCAAAGATTTTGGTGGTGCCATACTAAGAAGCAAAGCCAGAATAGGAATCATGGGTTTTGGTTTTTATAGTTTAAAAAAAAGTTCATGGGTGCTTTCTTGCTCTGCAAAGGAAAAGGGTCAATCATACTGCAACTTTCTACTGGCAAAAGCATAGGATTCGATTCGTGAGGACCACTTCTTGTATAAGTCAACACCCCTTTTATACAACCAAAAAAAAAAAGCAATACAAATATTATTGGGGTTACGAAAAGAAAAGGGTTAAACCTAATTATATGTATGTGCAAAATTTTTGCTCTTAGTTCATTAATCAAGATGGGCAAAACTTTTGCTCTTAGTTGATTAGTTAGCTATAGCCAGAAAACTTAAGAAAATGGAATACAGAGTGTGTGGAAAGAGATATGTTGGTAATAAACATTAACATGTGGCTATGGAGCCCATTCTGTTTCTTTTCTCAGCTTTAGAGAAAGGAGAATCAAGAGTTGCATTAATTTGCATGCAAAAAAGGATCATTTCGCGAAGCATTATTGAAGACTGCGCATGAACCGGCCCTGGAATAACATCTCTCATTGCTAAGATTGTTGCTTCCAACTATTATGCGCCTCGTAACAATTAATGGGTTTTTTTTTTTTTTTAATATAAAATCTATGTTTATTAACTATTTGTTGATTTCTAACTTTCCTGTCTAATTAGAATGAAATTAAAATCATCCACACAAGTTGCCAAACACAGTAGATATTATAGGATGTAGGATCAATTCGCTGAAGATTTCGAATGAAGAAATCAGTTCATCACTCTTTTGTTTTGTTTTGTTTGGTCAAATTAAAGGAAACACAAGCATTTAATTCCTGTAATTTTGGTAGATATTTATGATCATGGCTACTCTTCCCTTTTTAAAAGTTGCAGTGTCAGAAGACCAAATCAATTTGTATGGTAGTGGGATGCAACAGATAAAGCATTACAGATTGAGATGGTCATTGTGATCACAATCAAAAGTGTTGCACTGCCTACCTGTATATGTTTCAACATATAGCAAGCACCTACTATTAATTTTGGCTGCTACATACGAAATTTCTCTTGTCAATTCAATGGGACAACCACCACTTGCCGAGAAGGAGAAAACCAAACGCTGGGTGGATGGTGGTTTGCTGGGTCATAGTCGACAAAAGCATCGCAGTAAATGCGATTAATTAACATCATATTTATTAAAATTAATAAATATGTAAATTTTAATTTAAAATTCTTAATACTTTCAACTTAAAAAATTCTTTGCAAGAGATGTATTTGTTAATTTAATTTTAATTGAGATTTTAATTCAAAATTTCAGAGAGAGGAAGAAACGTAAAATATAAACAGTAGGAGAGGCAAAAGTCAACAGGAAAGAAAGAAGTCTGCTTTAGTGGCACACTTTTTCTTTATTACTAAAATTTCTTTTTACTTTTCTTCCTCGCTGCAATGCAAAGACTCTCTACACAAATCGATCATAAAACTATTATTCGATCTCTTTCTATATAGCCTAATCCTTATTCTTTATCAAAATTAATCAAGAAATAAATTAAAAAAAATTCCAATTCTCTCTTTTTTTTTTTAATTTTTTCTATTATCTTTGCTTTATTCAGTTGCCTGTTCGAACTAATAAGAAGCAGAAGTTAATATCAGCTCCCATCAAACAACAGCTGAGGTTAACCCATTTTTAGCTCTTAAATTGGATCGCTTATAGGTAATTCTTTAATACCCAGTTCTTTTCTTTTTTGACACTTTGTTACGTTTTAGGAAATTTTTAATAGGGTTTGTATGTGCCTATTTTTTTCTTTGTACCATTGAGTTTGGATTTTTGATATTGCAGATTGTGGATTTAAGGAGGTCGGTCTGCTCTGGAATTTGGACCGGAGGTGCATGGTGGGACTTTAATTGAACAAGTTGGAGGTAGTTTGCGTAGTTTTGATCCTATGGGTAGGTTGTGCTGTTTTGTTACTTCCTACTCTCAGGTAATTCTGCAAAATTCTGTTCCTTCTGGGATTTAATTGTTGGATTCTAGTGGATAAAGTTTAGATTACCTAATTGTTGAGTGAGGTAATCATTCATATCGAGTGTTGGTTGTGAAGGGATGAGTAATGCTCTATTGAATGTAAGGCCTATGCTTTAAAAATTAAAACTGACTGCTAGAATTTGCAGGGTATATGTAATGTCATGCTAAATGCAAAAAACTGCTTTGAAGGTTATTTGTTTATGGAGGTTTAATTTATTAAGTTGTTCTATGCAACCACATCAAAAACTGGAAAAGAAAATATGGTTGCTAGTTTCCTCATATTCTTTCATTATTAATCCAGTAACTTATGTGCCTCATTTGCATGGAAATCTCTTTATAGTGCCATTGCTTCTGCATCATCTCATTACTTTATGGACTTGGAACTTATTGTTGCTTATTTTCATATCCCTATGTACCTCTGAACTGTGTCAAATATAAATTGAGAACATTTTCAATATAGCTTGTAGGAGGACGTTCATCATCAAGCTCTGGCAAGGGAAAAAACCATGAGGGTTTAATCAAGTACGGTTTCAGCCTAATAAAAGGGAAAGCTAATCATCCCATGGAGGATTATCACGTTGCTAAGTTTGTGCAGATTCAAGGACATGAATTAGGACTTTTTGCTATTTATGATGGCCATTTGGGAGATGGTGTGCCTGCATATCTACAGAAGCATTTGTTTTCCAATATCCTAAAGGAGGTGTGGCATTGTTCTGAACTTCTAATGGCCGTCCAAACATTTTGGTTTAAGCTAATTACACAATAATTTGGGAGGGGAGTACTCTAACACTTTCTCATTTCATCATTCTAGGAAGAGTTCTGGATTGACCCCAACAGATCTATCTCAAAAGCCTATGAGAGGACTGACCAGGCAATTCTCTCTCATGGTTCTGACTTGGGGCGAGGTGGCTCTACAGCTGTGACTGCAATTTTGCTAAATGGTCAAAAATTATGGGTAGCTAATGTTGGGGATTCAAGAGCTGTCCTTTCAAGAGGGGGTCAGGCAATTCAGATGAGTACAGACCATGAACCTAACACTGAAAGAGGCAGCATAGAGCACAGGGGTGGCTTTGTCTCAAACATGCCAGGTTTTTCAACATTAGTCATTACTAATAACAAATTTGTTGTGATATCTACTAATGTGAAGTTTACATGAATGGTATTCTTAAAAAAAATTTAACTTGTCACAAACTGCCAAGCATCCTTTTCATGGGGGAACCTGGAAGCCTCCAGTTCTTGAATGGTTTGTAGTTTATTATCCATTCAAGCAGTAGATATGTCCATTTACTATCCTGAAATTTTCAAGCAATTGACAGTTGATATCTCCCAATACCTGGTTAGATATTAGAAGAGTGAATTATCTGCTTTGCTGGAATTTGTGCATTATTCAAAGTATAATATATGTGCCTGCTAGTTATCATTAATCCATCAGAGTACTTGAGGGGGAAAAAAATATAGGAGAAAAGTTAAAAATCAATCACTTGCTTTGTTCCACAAAGAAGGCAGTGTAGAAACTTCCATGCATATTGTTCAAAATTTTTGTTTGGAGCAGTCAGCTCCCTCGCTTCCTTTTACATTGAGCACTAAGGTTATGCATTCAAGCAGTAGATATGTCCATTTATGGGGGATGCTGGAAGCCTCCAGTTCTTGAATGGGTTTGTAGTTTATTATCCATTCAAGCAGTAGATATTTCCATTTACTATCGTGAAATTTTCAAACAATTGACAGTTGATATCTCCCAATACCTGGTTAGATAGTACAAGAGTGAATTATCATCTTTGCTGGAATTTGTGCATTATTCAAACTATAATATATGTGCCTGCTAGTTATCCTTGATCCATCAGAGTACTTGAGGGGAAAAAAAATATAGGAGAAAGATTAAAAATCAATCACTTGCTTTGTTCCACAAGGAAGGCAGTTTAGAAACTTCCATGCATATTGTGCAAAATTTTTGTTTGGAGCAGTCAGCTCCCTGCCTCCTTTTTACATTGAGCACTAAGGGTATGCATAGTAATGCGATATTTTTCTTATATTAATTATGCTTGATAAGAAGCATAGTTTTTCTTTTGTGACAATCCTTTTTTGGCCATTAGGGACTTAGTGGCTAAAATCTTTGAAGGCATTTTCATGTCACTGAGGTTAAGGGTAATGGATGAGGATTTCAAAACTTTATTCATTTCTGTTTCTAAACTTTCTCCAGTGGTCTCTCAAATTTCTCTAGTGAAATTTCTTCTTTACAAATTCTTAATTTCTTGAGCTAAAATCATCTAATAATGAAGGTTTATTTGAAGTAAAGAAAAGCAAATCTACACTTCTACATTCAAATTTTTGCAAATGGTGAGTTATTTGTATTTGTTGTTAATGTTTTTGCCCATTTGACGAATAAAATTATGGTTTATGCTATGTTGTTTATGAATTTACAGAATCAAGTATTAATTTGCCCAAACTATAGGTTATTGTCTATTTTTCTATGTCAAAACTCTCAAAATCAAAGTTAAAATTATCAAGAACCTTCTATACACTCTTTTTTATGGTAATGAGGTTAGTGCTACCTAGCTATTTTAGTTTTAAATTGAATAATGTCAATAATTTCTAAGAATGATTGATTTAATGTCTGTATTTGATAAATTTATGCTTATTATTTAGTTGTGTGTCTTAATTTTAATTATATCTTTAAATATCTATTTATTTCATGAATTTTGCAATTTTTTCAAAAAAATTGGCATAGTGATAGGCCGTTGCCGTTATGTCAGTGCTGGTACAGGCTTGTTTCAATATTTGCAAACGCGGCCACAGGCCGTGATTTAAAACCATGTGCTTTTCCTTTTGAGGAACCTTGTTACTTGTTCAAATTGAGTCATGTCTTTGCTTCCAAATAATTCAGGGTCAGTTGGAATTTGGAAGGATGTTACTTCACATTTGTTTGTTTTATGGCTTGTTTCCAATCCATCTCTAGGTGGAATTTGGAAGTGCTTTATTCTGTATTTTCTAAGGGCTATTCCTAAATTTCCTATGACCAGCTGTTTCTTTTTTCAGAAAAAGGAAAAATGCCTTGTTATGTTTTGCACAACGTGGGACTTCTGCACTTTTGATTGATAGGAATTTTGCTACCAATTTTTCAGCATATGAAAATGATTTGATCCTCCGATAAAATCTGTATTTTGCTTCTCTAATTTGCATGTCACTGATTGCAACATGAAATCACCTCATACAAGCTTATACGGACTGGCAATAAGCTCAAATGTTGACTTGTGGCTTTAATCAATTAAGGTCGGCAGTCAGGTTAATATTTAATTTGTATTTACTGGACTGCCTTTCACAACTTATTTTCAGGAGATGTCCCTAGAGTTAATGGGCAGCTGGCAGTTTCTCGTGCTTTTGGAGACAAGAGCCTTAAATCACATCTGCGATCTGACCCTGACATGCAAGAAACTATCATAGATAACAATATAGATACCTTAATCCTTGCAAGTGACGGCCTTTGGAAGGTGAATCATTTCAGATAAATTTCTTCTAGTCGTACCAGCAGCCATTCTTTACTATAGAGAATTTACTAGATTGTGCTATCATGCCTGCATTAGAAAAATGTCCATAAATTCTCCTTTTTTTTTTCTCTCTCCTTTTGGTTTGCAAATAATCCAGGTGCTTACAAATCAAGAGGCTGTTGATATTGCAAGAAAGATTAAAGACCCACTGAAAGCAGCAAAGCAGTTAACAGCTGAGGCATTGAAAAGAGACAGTAAAGATGATATATCTTGTGTTGTTGTTAGGTTTAGGGGGTAAAGCTTATTGAACGCTATCTTTCTCGTGGTGCTGCGTGTATACCTACTATGAGAGTTCCTTTACACAGGTTGCCAGTTTGTGGATTAGACAAACGACAATTACATACTTGGTTGGGGTCATTGAGAGTTCTACGGTGGTTTGTAATTGCCAAAGAGAGGGAAGGACAAAAGAGTTCCCCAGCCTTTGTAAATTTATTTTATTGATTAGGTTCTGGTGTTTGAAATTGTTTGATTTCATTATGAAATTGAATCAGAAATCTAACAAAAATCGTCTTATAATCTCCACAGAAGATCATGTTTCTTTATATATATATATATGAAGAAAATGGTTTTGATTGCTCTTGGAGGGACTTTCCAGGACTTTCCAGACTAATTCACTGGGGGGAAAATGAAGGGCATCCTTTATCTGCTATTGTTTTGAGCTCAAGCAGTTCAGAATTGTTCCCTTAAAGTCTATAAGATTTCACATCAAAACATTCATTAGAAGAACATCTGCATCGAGCTTTCATGTAATTTGAAAGCTCAAGATTGTCTCTTTGGCCTTGTTTTTGCCCTCAAACTGGATTTTTATTGCGGCATTGTATTGCGTCTTGAGGAAATGGTGATCAGGGAATTCAGAGATACCCTTGCCTGGTGCTTCTTTAGCATACGTGGTAAATGTTCAATGCAAGTTAAAGCTTCCCTGTTATAGATTTTTATGCATGTTTGGTTGACTTTCGAAATAGAATGGGAACAGAAAATAAATATCTAAATATTGTAAAAATCATATTTACATTTTTTGTTTTAAAATAATTAAATAAAAAAATTAATGATACTTAAAAAAAATATTTGAAATTGATACTATTCCCATTTAAATTCAAGTTATTTTATTATTACAATGTCATAATTTTTTTGGTACATAAAAAATATTTTGAATTCGTATTAAATAGTAAAATGAATCTTATTTCAACAATTAGATTTCATTTCAATTCTCCGAGAATCAACCATGGCCATGGCCTAGGGCATGGGAGTATGTGACTTCATACGAGAATTGATGCGAGTGATGATTTTAATAATGTTTTTTTTTTTTTAAAGTGGGGTTTGTTAGATTCTGTGTAAACACACTAGTATTAGGTCAGAGATCAATTTCGTGATTTTCCTTTACCTTCTCTCGAAAAAAGAAATGAAACGACAAACATTTAACAGGATCAGAAAATAATATTTATTCTTAATGATTTTTGTTACCACATTACCACAAGCAAGCCAAGGAGCTTTTCATGAGCGGCCAAGATGCCAACATGACACCAGCAGCCAGATGCCTCAAGTATTATCGACTAGTCAGAAGAAACAGCTCTTGTTTAGCAAGTTATTGGGAACTCTGATTGATCTTTGGATCACAATCATCAGCAAGCTAAGTACATATTCAGGGTAAAGTCATGAATCTGAAAATGCAAAGAGAGAGATGCAGAGACGGATTTCAGTTCATACCAGTTGACAACAGATAGCAAACTCGATGGAATTTATTTATTTATTTTTTACCATGACGCAATCAAACAAGTATTGTTAGTTGTTATACATTCATGGTGCTCCTAACGCTTGTATTTTTCCTTCCCCTTCTTGGCACCCAGTAAACACAGCACATTAACCAATTTAATGAACGGTCAAAGCAACAGTAATCATAGTTTCAACAAAATGAAAAATTAGAAAAAAAGATTTTGGCATAATTTTATTACATTTATTTGAACTGATTGGTTAATCTGTCAACCGATGGACAGGCTCTCAAAAGGCAAAAATTTTGGGGATTTGCTCTCAAAGCTAGAAAGACAATCTTGAGAACAAAAACAAAGAAAGGGGGATGTCCTTCACTGTACCCTACTGCATTAATCTGGGAAGTCACTCCAAGCACAATCAAAACCATAATCTTCATTAAAAAAAATTAACAAAGAAAGAGAGATATAATCTTCTGTGCTGATTATAAGACAATGTACACAAGATTTCTAATTCAATTTCATAAAGCAATCAAACAATTTCAAACACCAGAACCTAATCAATAAAATAAATTTACAAAGGCTGGGGTGTTGGGGAGTCTTCTGTCTTTCCCTTCGTTTGCCACGTTACAACCTATTGCAGAACCTTATGGTTACCCAACCAAGTATGTATTCGTCGTTTGTCTAATCCACAAATTGGCAACCCGTGTGAAGGAACTTCTATAATAGGTATATACGCGACACCAGGATAACGATAGTTTTCAATAGGCGTCACCTCCTAAACCTAACAACAACACAAGATATATCATCTTTACTGTCCCTTCTCACTGCCTCAGCTGTTAACTGCTTAGCTGCTTTTAATGGATCTTTAATCTTTCTTGCGATATCAACAGCCTCTTGATTTGACACCACCTGGATTATTTGCAACAAAAAAGAGGCAAAAAAGAAAAAAAACTTTTATGGACATCTCCCTGATACCAGCATGTTAACATAATCTAATGAAGTCTCTAGAGTAAAGAATGGCTAGTACTAACTCTACCAAGAGAAGAAAATTAATCTGAAATAATTTACCTTCCAAAGGCCATCACTTGCAAGGATTAAGATATCTACATTGTTATCTATAATGGTGTCTTGTATGTCAGGGTCTGATCGCAGATGTGATTTAAGGTTCCTGTCTCCAAAAGCACGAGAAACTGCCAGCTGCCCATTAACTCTAGGGACATCTCCTGAAAATAAGTTACATAATATGAATATTAGCCTGACTGCCAATCGTATTTGATTAAACCCACAAGTCAACATTTGAAAAGTAAATAAAAAGAACAATCAAAGCTTCTTGCCTATCTTTATAAGCTTCTATGAGGTGATTTCATGCTGCAATCAGTGACATGCAAAATAGAGAAGAAATATGCAGATTTTATCCTAGGATAAAATCATTTTTCAAATGTTGAAAAGTTGATAGCAAAGTTCCTATTGATCACAAATACAGATATCCCACATTTTTTAGCAAAAACAAAAATAAGGCAATTTTTTCCTGTAAAAAGATACAGCTGGCAGTAGAAAGTTTAGGAATGGTCCTTATATAATACAAAATAATGCACTGCCAAATTCCAATGGAGATGGAAACTAACCATAAAACAAGCAAATGACACCCTTCCAAATTCCAACTGACCTTGAATTGTAAGAGAGCAAAGTCACGACTCAATTTGGACAAGTGACAAGGTTCCTCAGGAAATGAAGAGAAGGAACTATTTACAATATTTATCAGTTAAAAAGTATCATAATGCTTTCAAAGATTAATGAAGGATTAACCAATCAGATGAGAAGCCCCTCAGAAATCTTTCATGATAATTAAGTTATTACTAGAAGTTAAGAGTATCCCACAGAGCTATACTTAATGCCAACAGTTAAAGTGAGTGAAGTCATTCTCAAGTCATTGAAATCCTTGTCCAGTACCCTTAGCCTCAGTGACATGAAAATGCCTTAAAAGATTTCAGGCCACCAAGGCCCTAAGATAACAAGAGCACAGTGACATGGAAAACTATGATTTTCCCAATGCTCTTATCAAGTATCCTTAACACAGGTGATAAAAGAAAAAAATATGCATGGCCACTTTCAATGTAAAAGGGACTTAGAGAGGCAGAGAGCTTACTGCTACAAAACTAAAATTTTGAACAATATTTGTGGATAATTCTACGCTGCCTTACTTGTGAAAAAAAGCAAGTAATTTTTATTTTTTGCTCTGATGCAAATCAAGATTGACTAGCAGGCACATATATTATAATCTGAATGATGCACCTAACTCAAGACAGCAAATAGACATATCCAAAGCTTGTGCTAGAATGGATCATCAACTACAAACCCATTCTAGAATTGGAGGCCTCCACCTTCCCCTATGGAATGGATGCTTAGCTGATAGTGAAAAGTTAAATCTTTCTTAAGAATACCATTCATGTAAGCTTCAGTGTAACACCCCTATTTGCATAGCCTGCTACATTCGGTCCAGACAATTAAGGGCTTTAGAATCATGTCTAAGATACCTAAACAAGCCCAGAACGAAAATAATTAGTGACCACCTGATAGGTAAGTATAAATAAGAAAAACAAAACATAAAAGGTTAAATGAGCTGGGAGTCACAGCGATGGGTGAAGGCCATCGTAACCCGAATTTTGAATTGGAAAATGTGACGCTGCGGTCCTGAGGACTATTGCGAACACAGTAGAAAAGAGAAAATCACAGAAAAGAATTGTTAAGTAGGTCAAATAATTAGGTCAGGGATCCGGAAGAAATATCCAATAACTTGCAAACCGGATTGAATCAGCGAAGGGCAATTTGATCAATTCACCCCTAGAGCTGACTCCTGACCTAACTGTCCAATAAAATCAGAGAAACGAAAATTTCGGAGCCGAGAAATTAATTAAAGAACCAAGGAAAAATAAATGAAAAAGAAAAAAAAATAATAAAAGTCAAATTTATCTTCTTCCCATTTTGGTTGCTGTCTCTCTCTTCCAAATTCTCTCTCAAACCTCCATTGTCACCCCAAACTCCAAGCTTGAAATTGTTTACTCTCCCCATAAATCTTTCCCTAAACTAATAGAAAACCTTAATTTAAGTCATTATTTGGAGAGTGGACGGAAGAAAGACAAGAAAGAGAAGAAATAAAGAAAGAATCTCAAGCCTTGAAAAGCATCACATAAGGTTAGTGAGGTTCTTCTCATACCTCTCTTTACATACATGCTTAAGCACTTCAAATAAGCTAGAAATTGTGTAAAATAAGATAAACATGGCATGTTAGGGAACTAGGGTAAATTCGGCAGCCATGGGATTTGAGTGGGGATGATATATTTAGTTTAATAGATGATGTATATAAGTATAATGGAGATCGTAAGTGTGATTGGAATACCTTAATTTTATTAATTGTGTTCATGGTGAAATTAGGTTTCTTAACCTCTTGAAAAATTGAAAAAATTTGGGGAAATGATCAATTGACCTTAATTGAGATGAGAAATGGTCAATTAGGACCATTTGTGATGTGTTTGAATGGGTAGAATGAGATTACAATTCGGATTGGTTAGGGTCACTATTCTGGTAGCTTGACCTAGGTCCCTTTCAGGGACCAAAACTGAAAATTTACCAACCCAATTGGTGTGAGACCAATTGGGAATGAAAATAGACACATAATGATACATTTTTCATTTAGGAATCATGCCCAGAAAATGACCATAACATAGTGAACAATTAGGTCAAAACCAGATGTAGTGCACTACCACTGTACCAAAATGACCAAATGAACAATTGGCCATAACTTGGGCTATACAGATCCAAATGACCTGATTTTTGTGGCATTGGAAAGGTATGGCATAGCATTACGACTTTCATGAAGAACACAAACCAAATTCTGCCCATAACCCAGTCATTTTGCTACCCAAAGTTAGTGATCCAAAACTGTCAGAACCAAATTAAATGCCAAGAAATTCTTGTTAGACCAATCCGGCCAACCATGTTCAAATGGCCATAACTTGAGATACAAAACTCCAAATGGAGTGATTCAAAAAAAGGAATTAAAGTTAAGACAATAAGGAACAAGTTTTATGAGGAACACTTTGCCAAATTTCTACAGCAACATGAAAAATGGAAAAGTACAAAACAGAACATCAAATCTAGAAATTTTGAAATTGTACCTAAGAGACAACAAATTTGAAGAAACAATCAAAACCAACAAATTTGGCACCAAAATGTGGTATGTGGGTATAAGTGAATTTCCCATACCTATTAAGCATAAGAAAGTCAACATATTGATATGAATATTAACTCCGAAATGAAAATTTCCAAGAACGTTAGTTTAAACATATTGGGGCTAGAATTGAGTATATATGAATTAATTATTAGATTTATTGTGAGATAAGGTACTGAAACACTGTTAATTGTGTGTTTCAGCTGAAAAAGACCTGGAAGGGACAAAGGACTGAGTCAAAACCTAGAGGCGACTCATATCAGGTCTTTGCACAGTAAATTTTGTTTAAATATATGATTCTTGAAAATTTATTTTTTTTGAGTTAATTATGAATTGTGTTGCCATTTATGATTGTGAATATGACTTTGGAAATTGATCAAATTTCTCATAAATTATTTGAATAAATTGTTTTGAATTGATTTTGTGTTCACACTTAGCATAACAGTATCACATTATTCCTCCTCCATTTATGGGGTTGAGATCATTTATTTTCCTTCCTCTCTGACTTGCCAGTCGAGGTTGAAATCGGATGAGTACTCATTAGCTAGCTAGCCACCTCCCTCATTGACTTCGATTAGTGAGGTTGTAGATTGCTTTGTTGTGGTATACAATACGGCATTGATCGAAAATTTTGTGTCATGACTTAAGTTATGTATGGATTGAAAACATTGCATTTATTAAATTGTTTGACCAAAATTGTGCTATAATGAGCTTTGAAAAATTGTGAAATATGATTGTGAGATTTTTGAATTGTGAATTGTTTATAAATGTTTTATATTATGCATTTTATATTTTATTGAGCACCACTGAGTATTTTTATACTCAGCGATAGCTTCTTTTGCTGTCATAGATTGAGGCAAGGAAAAAGCAGCAGAGTGAGCTGCTGATTTTGGAGACTACTCAGATACTTTTGTACGGGTAACTAATTACACCCTTGTAATTAGTTGATATAAATAATTTTATAGTCATATGTACTTTTGTAAGTGAGCAGTTGTACAGTTAATATGTAATAATATGGTCTTTTAGCTTTTTATGTTGTAAACTAAATTGTGAATGAAATCAAATATTTTAAATGCAAATATTATGAATTGTGGAAATTGGATGGATTTGTGTTGATTGAGTGATTTGGTGGTTGAGATTTGATGAAGTGCTATTATTGGAAGTGTTTTCCACAGGTAAAATTTTTTGTTTTTCTCAATTATTGCCGGCACTCTGCCGAAATTTTTCCAGAATTTGCAGAAAAATAAAATTGATAAAAAATTTTACAAAGCTTTTCAACTTCAATTAAATGTTTTTAGTTCCTACAAAAAATGCTCACCACTTTCAAAAAGTAAGAAAATGGTTCATAAATCCCTTGTAGTATACTTAATGGGTTATCGGTAGGTGAAGTTCGGTAAGTCATTAGGTATACTACAGGATTATGTTATGCCTTACAGAGGGGTAAGGTGTGACATGTTTTAGTGGTATCAGAGCATGATTTTGAAATGAATTTTGATTGTGTATGTGCATATTTCCTTTGACAAGTACAACTACTCAAGTCTCCTAAATTGATACATATGACATATTTACATCATGAATATGCACTAATGGAGGTCAACCTATTGTGTTGTTATCAGGAAGTAGAAAATTTTTGAAGCGGAATGGAAGAAGAAGATCATTCCGTAGAACAATCTGTCGAGGCTGAGGCACCAGGGGAAGCCCTAGCACTCCAGAACGTGAGTGGGTCAACCACTCCAGCTCTTCCTCAAGCACCGCAGTTTCCTACTCAATTTGCACAGCAGATGGCTGCGTTCTTTCAACAAATAGCGGGAAATGTGCCACCACAAGCTCATATGCAAGCACCTGCAGCTCAACCACAGCCCCCGGCTCGACAGTATGAAAAATTAATGAAATTTGGGGCTACTGAGTTCAAGGGCATTGTGGACCCACTAGAAGCAGAACAGTGGCTAGAACGGATGGAAAGGGTATTCAGAAAGCTGCAATGTGCTGAGGAATTAAAATTTGAATACTTAGTATCTCCTGCAAGGGGATGCGTATGAATGGTGGAAGACAATCCCCCACAGTCTGGTTGAGCCACCTGTTCTTACATGGGCAGATTTCTTGAGGGAGTTCAGACAGAAATGGGTCCCCGATACCTATGTTGACATGAAAGTGCAAGAATTTTTGAATCTGAAGCAAGGGGACAAGACCATAGCAGAATATGAACGAGATTTTTCAAGGCTAAGCCACTATACTAGAAGCTTGGTCTCTACCCCCAGAGACAGATGTAAGAGGTTTGAGGCCGGGTTAAGGCCTACATTGAGAATGCAAGTAGTGGGTTTTCGACATTAGAATTTCTCTGAGTTGATATCGCAAGCCTTGGAATGTGAGAGGATAGAAATGGAAGGGTCAGTGAAGAAGAATACCCAAGAGAAAGAGAAAACCGAGAAAGCTACTGGCCAACCTACTGAGAGCAGTTCTGGGAAGCGGGAAACAATCTGGGGGATCCGACTCCCGCAGATCTGGTAGAGGCCGATTCTCTGGCCAAAGACCACCCCGTTCTGGTCAGCAGACTCAACAGGCATCTCGGCGAGCGTTATCAGTCCAACAGTGTGAAACTTGTGGTAGAACACACGGTGGGGTGTGTTTTAAGGCCACCGGTGCATGTTTTAACTATGGAGGGAGCGGACATTTCGCCAAGAATTATACTAATCCGCGCCGATCTGGACCTCCTGCCACATCTGAGGGATCAGCCCAAGCCTCTACTCCAAGAGGGTCACATCCATCTGGTAGAGGTAGAGGCAGAGATAGGGGTAGCACCCCAGGAAGTCAAAACACTGTTAACCAGCCAGAACCCACTGGCGAACCAGTCAAAGTGTACACAATGCGTCAGAGGGAGGAGGCTGAAACATCAGATGTAGTAGCTGGTCTTTTCTCTATCCTTGACCAAGACGTATATGTGCTATTTGATCCCGGCTCCACACATTCGTATATCAGTGCTAGTGTGATTTGTTCTACTGCTATTCCGTGTGTAAGAATAGACTATGATGTGCCGTAACTAGTCCATTAGGCCAGGAGGTCGGTGTAAATAGAATATATAGGGATTGTCCTTTAGTGATCCAAGGACACACTTTTTTGTCCAACCTGATTGAAATGCCCTTCAGAGATTTTAACATCATCTTGGGCATGAATTGGTTAGCCAGGCATCACGCTATGATTGACTATAGACTGAAGACAGTCACTTTTGGTCTTCCCCAAAATGGTGATGTGGTAATACACGAGGAAAGGCAATTATTGCCATCAAATATCATTTCAACTGCACTAGCCAGAAAGATGATTAGAAAAGGGTGTGAAGCATACTTGGCACATGTGATGGACACCCGAGTGGGGAGTCCAGCGTTAAGGGACATCCCTACTGTATGTGATTATCCGGACCTGTTTCCTGATGAGTTGCTAGGATTGCCTCCGGAGAGAGAGATGTAGTTTGAGATTGATGTCATGCTTGGTGTGGACCCAATCTCCATAACATCATATAGAATGGCACCGGTAGAACTGAAAGAATTGAAAGTACAGTTGCAAGAGTTACTGGACAAGGGCTTTGTCCGCCCTAGTGTGTCACCTTGGGGAGCGCCAGTGCTATTTGTTAAGAAGAAATATGACTCTCCGCTTATGTATTGACTACAGGCAGTTGAATAAGGTGACAATAAAGAATAGACATCCATTGGCCCGCATTAATAATTTGTTTAATTAGTTGAGGGGTGCAGCTGTGTTCTCCAAGATTGACCTGAGATCGGGTTATTATCAGTTGAAGGTCCAAGAGCAGAGTATCCCTAAAACTGCTTTTAAAACCCGCTATGGCCATTATGAGTTCCTGGTTATGCCATTAGGGTTAATAAATGCTCCAGCTGCTTTTATGGATCTGATGAACACTATCTTCAGACCATATCTCGACCACCTTGTAGTGGTGTTTATTGATGACATCTTGATTTATTCGAGGAGTGCAGAGGAGCATGATAGACATCTGCGGATTGTACTGCAGACTTTGAGGGAGAAACAGCTATATGCAAAATTGTCGAAATGTAAATTTTGGCTGAAAGAAGTATCCTTCTTGGGGCATATAGTATCAGCTGAGGGCATCAAAGTAGATCCAAGTAAGATAGAAGCTGTCCTGAATTGGAAGCCACCTAGAAATGTTATAGAGATTCGCAGTTTTCTGGGTCTAGCTGGATATTACCGCCATTTTGTGAAAGGGTTCTCCATGTTGGCATCTCCATTGACCAAGCTACTTTGAAAAGATGTGAAATTTCAGTGGACTGACAAATGCCAGCAGAGTTTTGATGCATTGAAGAAATGTTTGACTGAGGCTCCAATCCTGACTTAACCTACCACGGATAAAGAATACACAGTATATAGCGATGCTTCTCACAATAGGTTAGGCTGTGTACTGATGCAAGATCGGAATGTCATTGCATATGCATCATGCCAGCTGAAATCGCATGAGAAGAATTATCCAACACATGACTTGGAGCTAGCAGCTATTGTTTTTGCTGTTAAGATTTGGAAACACTACTTATATGGGGAGAAGTGTTACATCTACACAAATCATAAGAGTTTGAAGTATCTGGGCACTCAAAAAGAGCTGAATTTGAGACAGAGATAATTAGAATTGATTAAGGACTATGATTGTTTGATGAACTATGATTGTTTGATAGACTATCAGCCAGAGAAGGCAAATGTTGTAGCTGACGCCTTAAATCGCAAGACTATGACAAGTCTAAGAGTTTCTCCTTTGTCTATGGTACATGAGTTGAGAGCATTGCATGCCAGCTTAGAAATTAATGATGAGGGGCAAACAGCAGTTACATGGCATGTACAGCCAGTGTTGATTGATCAGATCAGAATGGCTGCTCAGAATGATAAAAAATATCAGAAGCTATTAGAAGAAGTCAGACAAAGCAAAAAACCAGAATTCTCAGTGAGAGATGACGGCCTACTGCTACACCAGGGCAGAATATGCATTCCCAATTATGTTGATTTGAGACAGATCATTATGAAGGAAGCACATGAGTGTCCTTTTACTATGCACCCTGGTGGTACTAAAATGTATAGATGGCTGAAAAAGCATTACTGGTGGATGGATATGAAAAGAGATGTAGCAGAATTTGTTTCCAAATGCCTAACTTGTCAACAAGTGAAGGCAGAGCATCAAGTACCAGCTGGGTTGTTACATCCACTGCCAGTACCTGAATGGAAATGGGAGAGGATAACTATGGATTTTGTGATGGGACTTTCGAGGACACAGAAGAGCCATGATGCAGTATGGGTCATTGTTGACAGACTGACCAAGTCTGCTCATTTTATGCCAGTCCGGATGGACTATAGTTTAAATAGATTGACCACATTGTACATAGATGAGTTTGTGAGACTGCATGGAGTGCCATTATACATTGTATCTGACAGAGATCCTAGGTTCACTTCTAGATTCTGGGGTAGTCTGCAGAGAGCCCTAGAAACTAGATTGAACTTTAGTACGGCATTCCACCCACAGACAGATGGCCAATCTGAGAGGGTAGTTCAGATTTTGGAGGACATGCTACGAGCTTGTGTGATTGAGTTTGAGGACAGTTGGGACACACACTTGCCTCTGATTGAGTTTGCTTATAACAACTACCAATCAAGTATTGGAATGCCTCCATATGAAGCTCTGTATGGCAGAAAATGTAGAACTCTGTTGTGTTGAGATGACGTGGGTAAAAGAAAGATGATTGGGCCCGAAATTGTTCAGCAGACTGAAGAGAAAATCAGATTGATCAGAGATCCACTCAAGGCTGCATCAGATCGTCAAAAGTCCTACATTGATTTGAAGAGACGAGACATTGAGTATACAGTGGGTGAGAAAGTATTCCTCAAGGTTTCCCCTTGGAAGAAAATTATGAGATTTGGCAAAAAGGGGAAACTAAGTCCTCTTTTCATTGGGCCATATGAGGTTCTGGAGAGAGTAGGTCCTTTGGCATACCGTTTAGCATTACCTCCAGAGTTAGAGAAGATACATAATGTCTTTCCTGTATCGATGTTGAGGAGGTATAGATCCGACCCATCTCATGTGTTATTAGTGGAAGAAATTGAAATAAATTCAGAACTCATATATGAGGAAGAACCCATAGAGATTATGGCTTATGAGGTGAAGCAGCTAAGGAACAAGCAGATACTGTTGATTAAGGTGCTGTGGAACCATCATTCAGGCCAAGAGGCTACTTGGGAACGAGAGGAGAACATGAGGAGACAACACCCACAGCTGTTCAGAGACTAATGCCAGGTAAAATTTCGAGACAAAATTTATTTTAAGGGGGGGTGAATTGTAACACTCCTATTTGCATAGCTTGGTACATTTTACTGTTTCAGTGACCGGTGTCGATCCAGACAATTAAGGGGATTAGAACCATGTCCAAAACACCTAGAAAAGCCCAGAACGAAAATAATTAGTGACCACCTGATAGGTAAGCATAAATAAGAAAAACAAAACATAAAAGGTTAAATGAGCCGGGAGTCACAGCGATGGGTGACCTTCCCGGAAAGTGACTGCGAAGGCCATCATAACCCGAATTCAGAATTGGAAAATGTGACGCCGCAGTCCTTAGGACTATTGCGAACACAGTGGAAAAGAGAAAATCACAGAAAAAAATTATTAACTAGTTCAAATAATTAGGTCAGGAATCCAAAAGAAATATCGAATAACTTGCAAACCCGATTAAATCAGCGAGGGGCAATTTGGTCAATTCACCCCTAAAGCTGACTCCTGACCTAACTGTCCAATAAAATAAGAGAAACGAAAATTTCGGAGCCAAGAAATTAATTAAAGAACCAAGGAAAAATAAATGGAAAAGAAAAAAAAAATAAAAGTCAAATTTATCTTCTTCCCATTTTGGTTGCCGTCTCTCTCTCCCAAATTCTCTCTCAAACCTCCATTGTCATCCCAAACTCCAAGCTTGAAATTGTTTCCTCTCCCCATAAATCTTTTCCTAAACTAGTAGAAAACCTTAATTTAAGTCATTATTTGGAGAGTGGACGAAAGAAAGACAAGAAAGAGAAGAAAGGAAGAAAGAATTTCAAGCCCTGAAAAGCATCACATAAGGTTAGTGAGGTTCTTCCCATACCTCTTTTTACATGCATGCTTAAGCACTTCAAATAAGTTAGAAATTGTGTAAAATAAGATAAACATGGCATGTTAGGGAACTAGGGTAAATTCGGCAGCCATGGGATTTGAGTGGGGATGATATATTTAGTTTAATAGATGATGTATATAAGTGCAATGGAGATAGTAAGTGTGATTGGAATACCTTAATTTTATTAATTGTGTTCATGGTGAAATTAGGGTTCTTAACCTCTTGAAAAATCGAAAAATTTTGGGAAAATGATCAATTGACCTTAATTGAGGAGAGAAATGGTCAATTGAAACCATTTGTGATGTGTTTGAATAGGTAGAATGAGATTACAATTCGGATTGGTTAGGGTCACTATTCTGGCAGCTTGACCTAGGTCCCTTTCAGGGACCAAAACTGAAAATTTACCAATCCAATTGGTGTGAAGTCAATTGGGAATGAAAATAGACACATAATGACACATTTTTCATTTAGAAATCATGCCCAGAAAATGACCATAACATAGTGAACAATTAGGTCAAAACCGGATGTAGTGCACTGCCACTGTACCAAAATAACCAAATGAACAGTTCTGTTTATTTGGCCATAACTAGGGCTATACAGGTCCAAATGACCTGATTTTTGTGGCATTGGAACGGTATGACATAGCACTATAACTTTCATGAAGAACACCAAACCAAATTCTGCCCATAACCAAGTCATTTTGCTATCCAAAGTTAGTGATCCAAAACTGCCAGAACCAAATTAAGTGCCCAGAAATTCTGGGTAGAGCAATCCAACCAGCCATGTTCAAATGGCCATAACTTAGACTACAAATCTCCAAATGGAGTGATTCAAAAAAAAGAATTAAAGTTAAGACAATAAAAAACAAGTTTTATGAAGAACACTTCACCAAATTTCCACAGCAACATGACCAATGGAACAGTACAAAACAGAACATCAAATCTAAAAATTTTGAAATTATGCCCAAGAGACATAAAATTTGAAGAAACAATCAAAACCAATAAATTTGGCACCCAAAATGTGATATGTGGGTATAAGTGAATTTTCCATACCTATTAAGCATAAGAAAGTCAACATATTAATATGAATAGTAACCCCGAAATAAAAATTTCCAAAAACATTAGTTTAAGCATATTGGGGCTAGAATTGAGTATATATGGATTAATTATTGGATTTATTGTAAGATAAGGTACTGAAACACTGTCAATTGTGTATTTTAGCTGAAAAAGACCCGGAAGGAACAAAGGACTGAGTTAAGGCCTAGACGCGACTCATATCAGGTCTGTGCACAGTAATTTTTGTTTAAATATATGATTCTTGAAAAATTTGATTTTTTTGAGTTAATTATGAATTGTGTTGCCATTTATAATTGTGAATATGACTTTGGAAATTGACCAGATTTCTCACAAATTATTTGAATACATTGTTTTAAATTGATTTTGTGTTCACACTTAGTTTGACAGTATCACATTATTCCTTCTCCATTTATGGGGTTGATATCGTTTATTTTCCTTCCTCTTTGGCTTGCCAATCAAGGTTGAGATCGGATGAGTACTCATTAGCTAGCTAGCCACCTCCCTCATTGATTTCGATTAGTGAGGTTGTAGATTGCTTTGTCGTGGTGTACAATACGGCATTGATCGAAAATTTTGTGTCATGGCTTAAGTTGTGCATAGATTGGGAACACTGCATTTATTAAATTGTTTGACCAAAATTGTGTTATGATGAGCTTTGGAAAATTATGAAATGTGATTGTGAGATTTTTGAATTGTGAATTATTCATAAATGTTTTATATTATGCATTTTATATTTTATTGTATACCACCGAGTATTTTTATACTCAGCGATAGCTTCTTTTGCTGTTGCAGATAGAGGCAAGGAAAAAGCAGCAGAGTAAACTGCTGATTTTGGGGACTACTCAAATACTTTTGTACGTGTAACTAATTACACCCTTGTAATTAGTTGATGTAAATAATTTTATAGTGATATGTACTTTTGTAACTGAGCAGTTGTACAGTTAATATGTAATAATATAGTCTTTTGGCTTTTTATGTTGAAAACTAAATTATGAATGAAATCAAATATTTTAAATGCAAATGTTATGAATTGTGGAAATTTGATGGATTTGTGTTGATTACTTGATTTGGTGGTTGAGATTTGATGAAGTACTATTATTGGAAGTGTTTTCCACAGGTAAAATTTTTTGTTTTTCTCAATTACTGCCAGAACTCCATCGAAATTTTTTCAGAATTTGCGGAAAAATAAAATTGGTAAAAAATTTTACATAGTTTTTCAACTTCAATTAAATGTTTTTAGTTCCTACCAAAAATGCTCACCACTTTCAAAAAGTAAAAAAATGATTCATAAATCTCTTGTAGTGCACTTAATGGGTTATCGGTAGGTGAAATTCGGTATATTAGGTATACTACGGGATCATGTTATGCCTTACAGAAGGGTAAGGTGTGACATTCAGATTAGCACATGTCAAAACAAATTTGTTTTCTAGTAATGGCTAATGTTAAAAAACCTGGCATGTTTGAGACAAAGCCACCCCTGTGCTCTATGCTTCCTCGTTCAGTGTTAGGTTCATGGTCTGTACTCATTTGAATTGCCTGACCCCCTCTTGAAAGTACAGCTCTAGAATCACCAACATTAGCTACCCATAATCTTTGACCATTTATCAAAATTGCAGTAACAGCTGTGGACCCACCTCGCCCCAAGTCAGAATCATGAGAAAGAATTGCCTGGTCAGTCCTCTCATAGGCTTTTGAGATAGATCTGTTGAGGTCAACCCAGAACTCTTCCTATCATGATGAAATGAGAAAGTGTTAAAAGTACACCCTTCCTAAAATATTGTGTAACTAACTTAAACCAAAATGTTTGGATGGCCATTAGAAGTTCAGAGCAATGCCACACCTCATTCAGGATATTGGAAAACAAATGCTTCTGTAGGTATGCAGGCACACCATCTCCCAAATGGCCATCATAAATAGCAAAAAGCCCCAATTCATGTTCTTGAATCTGCACAAACTTAGCAACGTGATAATCCTCCATGGGATGATTAGCTTTCCCTTTTATTAGGCTGAAACCATAGTTGACTGAACCCTCATGGCTTTTTCCCTTACCAGAGCTTGATGATGAACGTCCTCCTACATGCTATATGGAAAACAATCTCAATTATGTTTGACACAGCCCAGAGACATAGGGATATGAGAATAAGCAGCAATGAGTTCCAAGTCCATAACTGCTAAGAGGAGGCAGTAGCAGTGGCATTGTAAAGAGAAATGATAGATCCATATAGTTCCAACTTCCATGCAAATGAACCATATAAGTTACTGGATGGATAATGAAAGAAGGTAAGGAAACTAGCAACCATATTTTCTTTTTGAGTTTTTGAGAAGTGGTTGGATAGAACAATTTAATAATGCAAACCTCTGAGTACAAATAACCTTCAAAAACAGTTTATGTATAACAGCATGAAATCACTTACACCCTGCAATTTAGCGGGCAGTTTTAATTTTCGAGGCGTAGGATAACTCACCATAAAGGTAAACACTCCAAAGCACTAAAATACATCAAATAACCCAAGTCTAAGAAGCAAGATAAGATCACCAGAGCATTACTCATTCCGTCACACCCAACTCTCGATATGATGATTACCTCAATCCCCAAGTAGGTAAACTAACCTCCATCCACTAGAATCCCACAATTGAACCCCAAAAGGAACAGAATTTTGCAGAACTTCCCTAGCTTCGTACTTCAGTAACATTTTTAACAGCCTAATTCCATACCAGAGAAGAAATTAATATCTTTATCTTTTCTTTTCTTTCTTTTTTTGCCAAAAATTAATATCTTTACCTGGGAACCACCAAAACAGCACAACTTATTCATGGGATCAAAACTGCGAAACCACCTCCAACTTGTTCAATTAAATTCCACAATCCACCTACAATCTGCACCATCAAAATTCAAAATCGATAATACCAAGAAAACATAGGCACACAAAAACCCAATTAAAAAAAAAATTTCCCAAAACCTGAGAGACTATCAAAGAACAAAAAAAAAACTGGGTATTAAAGAATTACCTGCAAGATACCAATTAAGAGCTAAAAATGGGTTACCTTGGCTTATAGTTGTTGCTTGGTCGAAGGTGTAATTGTTGCTCTCTTCCTCAAGCTTCTTATTAGTTGGCGCAAGCAATTGAATAAAGTAATGCTAATAGAGAAATGAAAAAAGAATTGAAAAACATATTATTATGGTAAATTTTGATATAAAAAGAAAGGGTTTAGGCGAGATAGAAAGGAATCAAAGAACAGTTATGGTGATCGATTGGTGTAACCGTCCTGGATGGAGAGTCTTTGCAGCCAGAGAGAAGAAAGAGAGAGAGAGAAAAAAAAATACTAAAGAAAAGGCCGCCACTAAAGCAGACTCTTTTCTGTTGACTTTGCCGCCTCCACTGTTTAATAATCTGTTTCTTTCACTTTTATTAGCCCTTGTAGTACATCGTACATCTTCTTGCACATGCTATCAATTTAAATATGTTCAATTTCAAATTATATTTTATAATAATTTTGTTGATTATTTTTTTAGAATTAACAGATTTATAGGATAAAGGGTAAATATGTCTAAATTTTTAATTTTATTTGTAATTATAGTTAATAATTTTAATTTTTTAAATTACATATTAGTATTAATTTAATTTAATCCAGATACCTGAGCATTAATAATTTCTGACTTTTTGAGATAATAAGAATAATGAAACTTAGTATTTATTTAACATTGAGATTTTAAAATTAAAATTGTTTTTAAGAAAAAATATATAATTTTAAATATTGTTAAAAAAATTATTATTTTAATATTTTAATAATTAAAATTTATTAAATTTAATTTTAAATATTTTATAATAAATTTTTAATTAATATATTTAAAAAATATTTTTTTTAACAGCAATTCTAATAATATAAAGTGAAGAAGAAAATGGACAGAGAATGCATAATAATTAGTGGCAAAGCCCAACTATTTGCATTTTCTAGCTTCTCTTTTCCATTTCCATGAAGCTAAAGCTTCGGTCTTCTTTCTATTTAAATCGTTTCTCTTCACAGAGAAATCTTTAATAAAAATAAATCTATCAAAAACAAAATCATAAAGAGGATACTTCTTATTCAAAATTAAGAAAAGAAAAGAATTCCCATTAGCAAGAAGATGTTTGTCGATCAAATTTTTTCAAAAATACAATGATGATCCTAAAAGATAAAGATAGATTTTTAAAGATAATATGGGAGTTTAAAATTTGATCTCAAACTTTTTTGAACTTAAAATTTGATCTCAAACTTGAAACAGTTAACAAACCTCCTCTTTTTCATCACTAATTAATATTCTTTTCTTCAACACTCTGTTATTAAAGCTGTGGTTTCTGTCTTCCGCCCTTCAAACTGAAACAAAAAGAACAAGAATGTCAGTTTCCCTAGAAGCTCTAGCGATGTCCGGTGCAAATTATCTAGACTACGACATTGATCCTTTGGTGTGGGAGAGGAATGATAAGATTGGAACGCCGTCGCATTTACTAGTTGAAAGCTACAACAACAGTGCCTCCTCCAAGTTCAACAGATTCAAAATCTCATGTATGCATCGACCTAAACTTACAGAATATTCAAGAAATCGTCAAAGAACTAAGTGCAGCTTAAGATCCATGGGAATGTTAATGGTGAACGCAATAAGAAGACTTCTCATGGTGGTGAAATTGGTCATGTCAATGAAGTAGAGGAGCACAAAAGAGTAGCACTAATATTGACTTGTGGGCTTTTCACTTTTTCTTTTACTTTCTTGATCTCTTATCTTCTTTCTCTCTCTCTCTCTCTTTACTTCTTCCATGCATAGATTGGTCAATAAATCTTTTTTTTTTCTAATGATTTGTTATTGTATTTGATAATTGCAATTTGGCTTCTTGTGCAATGTTTACTGCAATCTTTTAGAGACCTTCTATTATAATTTCTAAGCTTTGGAAATGAGCTGTCAGAGATTGATAATGGTTAAATAGTAGGCCAACTCATTAAATTAAAACATCATTAGTTAAGCTGAGGCTTTCTTTTTAAGTCTTTTATTGAGCAACTTATGCATGTTTGTAGATCTAGAGCTATTATATTTCATTGTTAATTTGTTGGCTTTGGATTCTTGTATTCAATACAAAGTACACTCAAATTATAAATAAATAAAAAAAAAAGATGGAAGAGAGATCAAGCAACAATGTGTTTACCACAAAGACTATAAATTTGATATCATTACCCCAAAAAAAAATATAGTGTCAAATCTTAATTTATTCAGGCTGGTAATGGCTTAAGCGAAACGTGTCCATGACCATGGGATATCCCATCATGGGGGTGGCCTAGTGGTCCAAATAAAGGCTAACTTTAGTGAGGAATAATGGACCTGGCTGCTGCAGGTTAGCTTGGTAGCTTCTACCTGTTTTCCCAATCAATAACATTGACTTCCATGTTCAGTTGTAGTCCATACAACATCATTCATGTTCTTTGCTGGTTGTTGCCCCTTTGGCTTTTAGCTTTACCAAAAACTGTTCATTTTCATTTTGTGCCCCATATTTATCCTCCATTTATGATTTATTAACCCACTTTTTTTTGTTTTTAATCAAACCCACTTTTCCTTTTTAGGAAAGCAATTTTCTGCAATTACATGTGCTATTTAATACTCAAGCCAGTTGCAGGCTGCAGCTGTAAGGAAGACAGTGTTCCCATATTATATTTGAGACAGTTCCCATATTTCATTTGATTCATTCACTAACCATATTATTAATCTAGACACGTGAATTGAATGGTGATTAGACTGTATACCAGGTACAATTTATCATCACAAATTCTTCTCTTTTTTTGCTTGTTTTGGTTTCAGGAATGGGATGGGATGGAACAAAGAGTTGTGAGGGCCATTTGCCCCTAATGGCCTCATGGCCTGCAGTGCATTGCACTTGCCTCCTGTTTCAGTTCTCCTTCCTTTCTTCCCCATCTCTGCTACTCTTTTCACTTTTCTTTTTCAAGTCCAAAATCTAAAAAAATCTGAAAATTTGTGTTCTTATCCTATTTTTATACCAAACCCATCACATCAATGCTCCACTAATTGATCATTAAAAACACGTATCTAATAGCCAATTAGTTCATTAACACGTTCCTGTCCAACTGTTTCCTTCCTTTTTTTTCTTTTTTAAATTAGTTCTGGTCTATTTCTTTCTAGAAAAATGTCAAGGTGTTTTAGCTTCACAGAGGCTAAGAACTGGTGCCATAGATCCACTTTCACCAAACTGGGGCTCCGATCCACCATCACGGACATCAAAGACGGCACCGTAATGCACTGCTGGGTCCCCAACGTCCCAGCTGACACCAAACCTAATCTCCTCCTTATTCATGGCTTAGGCGCTAACGCATTGTGGCAGTGGGTTGATGTCATCCGCCACTTCACTCCTTGCTTCAACGTCTACGTTCCTGACTTAGTCTTCTTCGGCGAGTCGTTCACCACTCGGCCGGAGCGGAACGAGTCTTTCCAAGCGCAGTGCGTCATGCGAGTCATGGAGGCCTACTCGGTGCGGAAGCTGAGCTTGGTTGGGCTTAGTTACGGTGGGTTCGTTGGGTACTGTATAGCGGCGCAGTACAAGGAAGCTGTGGAGAGAGTGGTGTTGTGTTGTTCTGGGATTTGTATGGAAGAGAAGGATTTGAGGGAAGGGGTTTTTACAGTTTCGGATTTGGAAGAGGCTGCAAGTATTTTGGTGCCATTGAAACCAGATAAGCTGAGAGAGTTGGTGGGTTTTACGTTTTATAGGCCGCCTCCTGTGGTATTGATCCCTGATTGCTTCTTCATTGATTTCATTGATGTAAGTGCTCTAAATGACCAAATTATTTTCGAATATGGTCATCTATTTATTTCAAAAAAGATCATAAGATTACCAATTTACCATGTTATTAAAAAAAAATTATAAAACATGAAGATTGTAATCTTGCATTTGGTTGTTCAAATACTTTAATCGTTCTATTTAAATGCTGGGATTAGTATGTTTAAATTACATTACCATGTATATGCTTGAAACTAAATTATGGGGAATTCATGGACAGGCAATGTGCAGAGATTATGTGGAAGAGAAGAAAGAATTGATCCGAGCTATTCCTAAAGACAGAAAGCTTTTGGACCTTCCCAAGATCACCCAGGTTCTACCCTTTTTGTTCAATTCCCTTCCCTCTGGCCATATGGGCAAAGTTAGTTCAGATGAATTAATCAACTGCTTTCATTTGTCTTGCAGCCAACGCTGATAATCTGGGGAGAAAATGATCGAATTTTTCCATTGGAACTGGGTCACAGATTAAAAAGGTCAGTACTAGTCTCCACGACATGAAGAAATGCGTTTTGTTTCTCTACAATTAGTTCTGAATTGTGTGGTGTCAACTTATGACATTAGGCATCTGTGGGACAATGCCCATCTGGCGGTCATCAAGAATGCAGGGCACGCCGTCAATGTAGAGAGGCCAAAGGAGTACATCAAGCTTTTGAAATCGTTCCTGATTGATAGGCAACTTCCTCCAGAGACGAGCTCAGCTTCAAATTTTCAAAACAACATTTGATTAAACAGAAGGTAGAGTTGGTGAGGTGAGAGGTTCCTGAAAACGATTTAACTTCTGTGGTAGACTAATGGGATTCAGAACAAAAAATACAACGCAATTTTTTGGCGCTCCCATAATATTATCGTTCATCCTTCTTTCACACTGGAATTCCCAATGACTTTACCATGACATTACTTGACACTTTTTTCACAGTGCATAGTTAATGTACTTCTGGATTTTCAATTAACCTCCTGCACTTTCCCAATCAAAATATGACATTGTAATCCAGCACTCTTAGTCTCATAATTGATACAATACAATATCAAATAACAGATAAGCAACACCAAAAGCTCCAAACTCTCTTGTGAGACCAGAACTTTCTTGAGCGAAAGAAAAGAAATAGGCATATCAAAGGGAAATTTTTTTTTTTTTTTTTGCGAAAATGGCACACTTTTTTTTTTGGTGGCGGTGGGGGGAATAAAATGGCATACTTCAAAGAAAATAAATTGGCATGCTAGTGTTTAAAGCTATGGATTTAAAAAGTACACCACAAACATGTAAGTAACAAGTTCAATTATGTTCTGAAGGCAAAGAAGAAATGAAATAACAATAGTCTGGAAGCATCTGCTCTGAGCAAATAGATACAAGATAAATGGTCCATCAATCCCTGTACTAATACTAAAATGGCCACTCTAGCTTTATCCTTTCCTCTCCAACGAACCCAGTCTGAAAGAATCGATCTCTTCTATCCCAACTAATTCTGCATGATCAATGCTCGTAAGTGGTCAATAAAGGATAAAAAATAAGAAATGTAATGCCATCCAGTAAATTAAATGACAATTCGAAAAACTCCCAACATGCTAAAGTCAAGTCAACCAAGCAATAACTTGAATGGAAACAAAAACTATCCTATCCTCACTATAAAGCTTACATTTTTAGGTTGACTACTTGTTTCACATTGTATCAAAGCCTCTTAGATTTTGTCGTCCGAAATTCAAATCCCAGATACATATATTCTTATAATAAAAATATCATTTGCCCACAACATTAGTGGACTTATATTTAGAAAAATGCTTCCAAAGTCCAATGTATTTCACCTGGAAAAGCATGTATATTCAAACATATCCTTTACTCTCACCTAACTTAGTCTCTTTAATAGAAATACTTCACATGATATAGCATATACAAGTAAGTTGCACGAATATAACATTCACAAAGTTCAATCTTGGCTTACCTCAGCTTGAGGTTCATCACATTTAGATTGCTCACCTGCCAAATTAAGTTACATTCAACAAAACAATAAATAAATAAATAAATAAGCAAAAAGCATCAGTTAGCTTCTTAAGAAAACTACAAATTTAGTATAGCAAATATTAGGTATGATCATTAAGACTTAACCAAAAAAAAAAAAAAAAAAACCTTATTTATAAATATAAACTTCAAAATTCAGAAAGATATTTTCAAATCCTTGGTTCAACATAAGGCTCATTGCTCCAAAGAGATAAGAAGACCCTTTTTACCTCCCTCCTCTGGCAGATCTGAGGTCCACAAAGTGAGATTATCCCTCAGAAGCTGCATGATAAGGGTGCTGTCCTTGTAAGATTCTTCATTAAGGCTATCGAGTTCCGCTATTGCTTCATCAAATGCTTGTTTGGCCAGATGGCAGGCCCTACACAACACAGATAATAGTTCAAAATATACTCCAAATATCACAGCAGTTACAGCAAAAACAGTATTGAGAGTTCCACATGTTCACAGGCCTAAACATGTAAAAAAAAATTTGTGCATATTTTGAGGAAGAGATTGAGAAAAAGAGAGAGCTGCATATTAACCTTTCAGAGGAGTTCAAAATCTCATAGTAGAAAACAGAAAAGTTAAGAGCCAGGCCAAGTCTGATTGGATGAGTAGGGGGCAGGTCTGAGCTTGCAGTAGAGGTGGCAGCCTAAAGCGTAAAGAATAGATGCAGTAATTTTATCAAATGATCAATTATTTACCTTCATATTAGATGTTTCAAAATGACAGAATGATATAGAGGAAGAGAAATTCCAACAGAAGGAGAATTGCAAACACCTCATAAGCCTTGAGGGACTGATCCGCAGCTTCTTTACGATCATCATCAGCTTTAAACTCAGCTAAATAGCGATAATAGTCTCCTTTCCTGCCCCAAAAAGAAAACAAAGGAATTTACAAATGTATCATAAGTGATAAGTGTAATATTGGAAATTATAAAATAAGAGATGTACATCCACATGCAGATTCTAAGCCAATAAATATAGACTAGAAAGAACAAAATGTATTCCATAAACAACTGCACAATAACAAACCGGTAGTAAAAAGCAGTATGTGAAATAAAAGAACCCAAAAACAGTTTTTAGACCAAAATCCCCTTCATGTCTGTGACTTTTATATCAAATGAATAAAAATGTTAGAAAACTCCCATTGCTTTCCAATGCTTATTCTACATCAATGACTTTGGCACCATTGATCCCTTGCAAACACCGAATTAATCTAAATCAAAGCTACATTTTCTGACCTTCTATGCTCCATCCTTCTAAAATTTCTAAGCCCATAAAGTCATTCCCCCCATCTTAAAATGCATTTCTCATCATTTCATGATAACTTGAATGCCAAACAACAAGAGAGCGAAAATCTCACATTTTATAGTAAAAAACAGTGGATTCCCCTGTGGTGGAGGAGGGTAGAAGATGTTGATCAATTACTGATAATATGTCATTGCAGATCTTTGAGAGCTCATCTTCAACTCTCTGCCGATACTCCTTTATCCTCTTCACATTTTGTTCATTCCCCTTTGCCTCCTCCTTTTGTTCAATGGAAGACAATATCCGCCAAGATGCTCTTCTTGCTCCAATGACATTTTTGTAACCTACTGACACCAGATTCCTCTCCTCAATTGTCAATTCTACATCCAACTTAGCAACTTTCTTCATTGCTTCAACCATCTCTACAAGAAGATGGCAAGAAAAAAAAAAAAAAAAAGAACAACATCAAGCTCAATGGCTATACAAAATGTTTTTATATTCATTAGATTACATAAGAAAATAAATAGGGTAAGCACCTAGAAAAAGAAAAAAGTACTGATTCAATGCCACTGAAATTCCCATACAATATGAAACCAGCCAATGAAAACATGGATGGTATTGAGATGAAACATACAGATTAAAGTAAGAACCATTATATTTATTTGAAATTTTATGGTACTGTCTCATCTCATCTGTCAAGCAAACCACAACCACAATCTATCAAAAGTGCATTACATTTAGCTGTGTTTGTGACTTTTAACTCCACTCGACTAAAACTTAATCCCAATCTAATTTGAGTTGACTATACATATAAATAATTTTCCTCCATTAAGCTTAGTTTAAGTTTAGGGCTATGCTTATAGAGAAGTCTAAAATTGCTTAATCATTATTCACTGCTTTACGCCAGCATCATTTAGGTTTCCCTCTCATCTTCTTGTCTCCTATGATTTCAATATGCTAAAATTTCGAGCTTTGTTGTGATGTCACATGACTTAGTTACTCAACAAATTCCATGCATGATCGATTTCTTCACTAAAGAACCAAGGAGTAAAAACAGAATAATAAAAATATTTTCAACATAGAAAACTATCTCTTAATTCAGCTAGGCAGGTGGGAAATTTTAACCATCGACATTTCTTCTCCTTGCTTCTCCTCAAACTTTCACTATATGACAGTGTCAAGTAGAACGTATAAATGCACCAGAAGGAACGCGTGACAAATTCAACAGTATTGGAATTCCAGCAATTCCTTTGTCCACTGCTCTTATTTGGTTGTCATTGCATAAATGGTATGCAAACACTTGACACTAAATAGGCAAATAAGCATTCGAAAACCATCTGAACCAGTAAAGACTTCCGGGTACAAAACACAACCAAATCAAGCATAGACAATAAATACAGTCCACCGAAACAGCACAAATTACAAATTAAATTGTAGCCGTAAATGGTAGCCTACGTTAATCTGATAGTGCCACGAAGAAAAGAGAAAACAAAGAAGAAGAAGACCAGACCCATTATTTAGCAGTACAAACCCATAAATCCGAGAACCATATCCAGAAATTTTCTATTTCGTGCTTGAAATTTAACGAAAAAGTCAGCCTAAGCCAAGTGTATATCTTAACCCAGTTGCAATTAACAGAACAGCGAAAAGACTAGAAAATGAGAGATCCAAAAAGGGTATCAACTACAGACTAGTAAAGAACCAGAAATTAGGCATACCATCGTATCTCTCGGCTTGCTCTGCAAGTCTCGCCAAGTAAACCTGCTGCTCTCTCTCCTTCTCCATCCTCTCCTCTGCTCTTCTCTCTCTCTCTCTCTCTCTCTCTCTCCCTGTACCTGCGTGCGCGTGAGAATTTTGCTTTTGCGGTTTTTGGGGGCTGGGCATCTGCTATGACGCTGAGAAGTGCCGGAACTTTGCGAATGCACCGTTGGATTATGTTGCAACGTAGGATCGACGATCAAGATTGTGTTGTGGATATTAGCGGTTTGATGGGGAAATGCGAACCGCTTTTGTTAGGGCCGGGAGAAATCTGACCGTTGCATGGGAAATTTAGGTGCATAATAAGGTGGGATTGATGTTGACCATAAGGACAAATGACCGGCTGTCTCATTGGTGGGTAGTTTGCAAGGTAAGAATTTTAAAGTGAAGCTTCTTAAAATAAAATTTTACATTATTTTTTTTATATTTTTATTATTTAAAAAATAAAGATTTTAAAAGTATTTTTAAATTTAGAAAAAAAAAATTCTTGAGTTAAAAATAAAGATTTTAAAATTTTATTTTAAGAATTATAAATTTTCTAAATAATTTTTAAATTTTAAAACATTTTCAGTACTTTAAAAAAATTTCCCCAAAGTTAAGTACAGCAACAAAAAACATAGTGAAAATTATTTTATCTAAATTTAAAATTATTAATATTTTTAATAATTATTTTATCTGAATATAAAATTATTAATATTTTTTAATATTTGAATATATTTAAAACTCAATTAAATTTATTTTAAATTCCTCATAATTATTCTAAATTTAATTATTATCATTTGAATAATATTAAACTTGATTTACTTTATATATTTTAATTAGTAATTTATAGAATTTTTTTTATAATGATGTGTATGTTAAAAATTTTAATAAATTTATAAAATATTTGATTTTTTTTTTACATAAACATACAATAAATATCTAAGGTTTAATCTGAAAGTAGTAAAATGTTGGTTATATGAATTTTTTTTAATGTAGTTATTTAATATCTAAAATTTATAAATTTTATAATATTACTTCCCTCTACATTATCTTAAATCTCTTCATTTTCTTTTTCACTATTTTTTTATTTATTTAACTATAATATATGAAAAAATTTAAATATTATAATAAATTTTTTTTATTTAATTAATTATTTATATAAAAAGTTTAGATATACTTAACACAAAATCTAAGCTCTAACTCGAAGTTTATATAGATATTATTCTAAATTTAAATTTATTCTAATTTTAATTATATACTATTTAAATTTATTATAATAAAATTTAATTAGATATCCATCATGAGTAAATTAAGGAAGACTGCTCTTAATTATATGGTAGAGCTATTCTGCTGTATTATTCCTTTTAATTCTTTATAACTCCATTATTTCCATAAAAATATATCTACATTTACTTTTATATAATTTTAAAAAATGTAAATTTTATAAAAATAATAAATTGTTATTTCATTAAAATTTAAATGATTGATATTATTAATTATTATTTATTAAAAAATAAATAAATTATAATAATAATTACAATTACATAATAATAAATAATTTTATTCAAAATGATAAATTTCATAATAAATAAATAGAGAAAATTAAACTCAAGGCTTTTCTCCCTCTCTATCTCTCAAAAATAGAGAAAAAAAAGTTTTTAATTAATTTTTAATTTTCAATATATATTAAATAACAATATATAATTTATAAAAAAATAACAACATATAATTATCATTTTAAAAATTTGCAATTTTAAATAAATAAAACAATAGTGAAGCTTTATTTATAAAAAAAATATTTTCTTCTAAAATTTATAAATTATTTTTAATCTATATAAAATTTTAAATATTTAATGAATATAATTTATAAAATAATAAATAAAGATTAAAATATTTTTTTACTAAATTTTAAAACTCTTTGATTATTGCTTTTTTAAAAAACAATAAACTATAATTCTTCCATTTTAAAAATTATTTAATTTCTTATCGCGGGTCAAAATATTATTTATTCCATGAAAAACTTAAAGTTTTCATACGCGTTAGTTGCTGCTCACTGTCAGTAATTATCATCGAAACTGCAATCTTTTTACGGTTTGACTTTGACGAGCAGAGCATTGAATTTCACCCAGTGGGTTGTGGACCCATCAGTTACCTTGACTCTTCCTTCCCGCCACTGCATCTCTCCCTCCCTCTTCAGATCCATCCGACTTCCCTGTGTCATCTGAACAACCAGGTAAACAATCTCCTATACTTTTAGTATTAATTTTCGTGATTTACCTCTAATTAGGTGATGTAATTCAAATTTTGAGTGCAGGTTGGCATTTCCCAGCCAAGATTTCTCTCTATTATTGAACATTTCTGAAGAGGAAAAGAACAGGCTTGTTATCAAGACGCATCGGGTTGCCCGATCAAGAGGGATGAGTTTACTCAGATAGTGACTAGAAACTACCGCCAGCGTTTGCTTCCTGCTTTGGTGATTAATGAGGCCATAACCAAACTCTCGAACATTTTTGGGGTTGAGATGATATAGAGCTTCAAAGATCTCGCCCTTCCTCAACGACTCAGCAAAGTAAATAACCTGTTCCTCTCCTTGGAATCATGTGATGAACCAATTGTATTCGTGTTTAATAAGTATTACGTGTCGAGATCTTTTTTATTTTTTATTTTTTATTTTTAAGAAAACTAAAGTCCACAGTATATGGATTGCTGAAGCTCCACTTGCTCGTGACTTTGACATTGATTGTAGGGTTTATGATCAAAATCACTTAGCTTCAATCACGATAACCTTGCAACTAGTGGTTGTAACAACCACTGAGAATAACTTTGAATCGCCACCTAGCCCAACCTTGATATCTAAATCCTATGCAATAAAATAGAAAATTATAAATTTATGGATTATATTTTATGAATTTTATGGGGTCATTAAACATTAGGATAATTTACTTGGGAACATTGATGCATCATTTACAGGTGTTACGGATGCTAAATACTATGTTCTCATACCTGCTGATGTATACAGGATATACGCTGATGATGTAACTACAGCTCATCTGGCTGGTTTTACATTGGTGATAATTAGTATTTTGCAGTTCAGTAGGCACTAACTAAACAGTCATAGACCAAAGTTTTTTGTTATGGGATTACATTACACTGATGAAAGCCATTCTGTCCTTGGAAACGTCAAACAGGCATTGGAGACGCTTGTCCAGCAAAAGTTAGAATTATGAGATGGAATGCATTGTTTATTATCTGGTGATTTTATTGCAACAATTGCTCTACACAGATGCTTTGTACTGATAAACTTGCACGGTGATGCAGATATTTGCAGAAAGACAAAGTTAATGGCCCTGAAGGAAATGCTTTGGTTTATGAGCTTGCTGAGGGAGCTGTAGATGGCCCAGTTAATGATAGAATTAAAGAATACATATCACAGATATTATTTGAATATGAGCTTGACAATTTAATGTATCTCCCATATTTTATGGTGCCACTGTCGTTTTATACTCTTTTTTTAGTGAAGGATGTGCAAGTACTATGATTATATGGGACAGTTCTGATGCTTCAGAAAATTTATGTTAGTTTCTTAATGGCGGAAAAATTATTCAACCACTGTACAATTTGTTCCTGATTTATGGTATTGATATAATGCTTTATCAATTATGATGTGACTTAACATTCAAAAAATTGAAATTGTTGGTAGATTGTGAAAAAGGTAGTTCCTAGTGTGGAAATGGACTGATATGATGTCCTAGAGCAAACTCTTTAGCAACTAGAGGAGGTGACCCACAGTTTCATCTTATCAAGTGACTTTGCCTGCCTTGTGGGATTGTCACTTGTACATCAGCTGTTGATGCCTTCTGCAGTAGATGATATGAAGTTTGCTTCTCAATGAGGAAGCCAGGAAAGCTTATGCAAGGAAGAAAGAAGAAAGTTGTAACACCCCAAAAATTTTAAATTTATGAGCATTTTTGGTATTTTAATTTTATTTAAATTTTAGGAATTTTTTTGAGATTTTTCGAATTTTAAAAATCGGGTTCGATTTTCAGAAAATATAAACTTTGATGATTTTTAAAAATTAATTTAAAGACCACGTGGCAAAACTAAAAATATATTTGGAGTCTACGTATTTTTCTGAGTTTTCTGAAATTTTTTCAGAATTTTTGGACCTCGTTTTCGGTCCCGAGACAGAGTAAAAATTTAAAATTTTGTATCTTGAATCGAACCGGCCGAATCAAACCGGACCGGATCGGACCGGTCGAATCGGACTGGTCTTCTTCTCTTTTTCTCCTCCCTCCCACGCGCGTCGACCTTCTCCTCTTCTCTCTCTCTTTTCTCTCTCCTCCCTCCTCCCCTTGCCGCGCCGCCGCCTCCCCTGCGTCCCCACCTCGCCGGCGCCCCACCTCGGCCCTCCCCCACGGCCGACCGCCGCCTGGAACGCCGGAAAACGGCCTTGGAACGGAAGCGCAGCGCGCACGCGTCCGTTGGACTTCCCGGCCAAAATCCGGCCGATCCGGCCACCAATTGGACCGGGTCTTGTGTCTAAAATCATCTACTCGACGAGAGCTTTCCATAGACACCAAGAACGCCGAAATCTATCGAGCGGTTTGTCCAATTTTTGCTCGGAAAGTTTTTAGCCCATTTCGACTTTTGGGCTAGATTTCTCGAAAACCGTGAATCCCACGAGAAAACCGAGGGTACCAGCACGCTCCACTCGTCGAGAGCTTCGCGGCAACATAAATTTCAAATTTTTCCGACACCGTTTTTCGATGGGTCCCACGGAACTTCGCAGTGTTTTTCCGAGCATTTAATGAGCTTAGAAAATTCTGAAAAATTTATGTACTAACCCCCGTGTTATGGGCTTCGTGTAGGTATCCTCGATTCGCGGAAATTCGGCTGATTGGCCATAAATTCGGCCAAATGCACTGGAAAAGTCTCCGAATTGGACCGAAATTTTGGCTAGCCCCCCATTGTCAGACGTCCCGAGAGCATTTCCGAAGTCGGAATTGGCAAAGGTGAGCCGGGACAGCCTTCTTCCTCCGCCCAGCCGCCACAGTGATTGTCGTCAAGTCTGTGAGTAAAATATTAATTTTAATTGTAATTTCGATATTATTATATGTTTAAGCATGCCCATGCATCACTTATATGCATATATTTATGTAGTTAAACTCTAGGCACGATATATGTTGCATTCATAACTGTTAGCGTGCCATGGATGTTGTTGTGGTAATTTGGAGCAGTGTGCGTGCGTTTGCGTGCTTGTGATGTGGTGTGGACTATGGATAGGACGGGTAGACACGGCTTGAGATCTTCGCTGGGACCCGGTCCTTCGGGGTAGACACGGCTTGAGTTCTTCGCTGGGACCCCGATTTGGTTATTAAGTGGAAGTCCGAGCTGAGTTCTTCGCTAGCACCAGGTTGGAATTAAGAGAGCTGTATAGGGGATCAGCTCCCATATATTATGATTGATGTTACAGGGTACGTGAGTGCTCCAAATTACCTTTTTGATGTTATGATGTGAAAATGTTGTTGATGTTGCATTTCACTCTACAGGGTGCATTAGTTCTAGATAGTTATAGAGATTATGGTTAAAATTGATATTTTACTCTCTGATTCGAACGCTCACTCCTGTTCAATATTTTTCCAGGCCACAGGAGGATATTTTTGAGGTTAACCTACTTCCTTTCCTCGCAGGTTGTTTATCAATATTTGTGTAATTTTATTTACTCCTAGAATTTTCGCATGTGTTAGAAATGTTTATTTGATTTGGGTCTGTAAACTAAATTATTATTTTGGACCTGTAAACTTATATTCTATGCATGTTGATGGATTGGATGAGGGAGCTGAGCTACCATTTATATTTATGCTGATGAGTATGTGGAGGGTGAGCTGAGCTCCCCAATTGAGTATTTATTGTGTTTACAGGTCGGGTGAGTCGAAAACTCCCCGTTGGAAAGTCTATTTTATGGCCGGACTCTGTCCGTTTGGTTTCTTGAAATTGGGCCCAAATGGGCCTTACAATTGGGTAAATGAACAGTTAGGCTTACTACGGGCCTCGGGGCTTTAGGTCGCCTGTGTCCTAGTCATAGGTTGGGTCGTGACAAATATGGTATCAGAGCTTAGGCTCCAGATTCTTAGGGAATGTTTGTCTAAAGTATTGGGAAGAGTCTAATAGGAGTCACATGCGGAAAAATAGGGTCCACATTCGTCTTGCATTGTCATCTTTGCTTCTAGTTTCTGCTCCATATATTGTGTGTAAATATGAGTCTATAGAGCTGTGTAATGTGCAGTTTTGAATTTTTTGGGCTAATCTTTGAATTTCGAAAATGCGTAGAAGTAGGAGAGCTGCCATCGCACGAGAACCGGATGTGCTGACGAGGTGTCGGACAGATGAGGCGCTTGCCCCAGGAGGCGGGGTAGGAGGCCTAGAGTCGCTCAAGTAGAAGAGCAACGCCACCACTGAGATCGATCTTTTATGGCACAGGGTCCCATGGACCCAATGGCAGCTACTCTAGCTGGGTTGTAGAGAACCATCGACATGATGGCGCAGTATATGGTCCACCCTCCACAGCAGCAGCAGTCCACCGCACCAAGAGGGGAACCTTACAAACAAATCATAAATTTTAAGAAGTTGGTGCCTGGTACTTATGATGTGTCAGACGATGCATATCGGTTTTGGATTCTCGCAGAGCAGTCTGATTGGCTGATAGAAGACTGATAGAGTGTATGCAGCATGTCATGGGGCCTATGCCTAGACAATGGATGAATGACTACGTGTTACCCCGGATGGAGGGTTTGACATGGGCTCAGTTTGTGGAACTTTTCATTAATCGGTTTGTGCCAGAAAGCTTCAGAGATCAGAAACAGTGGGCCTTTGAGGCCTTAAGACAGAATGGCAGTGCAGTAGATGAATATGCTGAATTGAGCGGATATGCCCCTACGAGATCTCAGAGACTATGAAGGTGAAAAGATTCCTAAAGGGGCTTGACAGAGGTATGCGAACTGGCCATGATGTCGATCAATCTTTTGATGTGGTGGTTGATCGAGCTGCAGATTGAGATTAGCTATCTTGTGGATGACAAATGAAGAGCAAAGAAAACAGAGGCAGGGTTCTTGGTGTTCCCCACATGGGTACTACGGATAGTGGTGGCCAAACTACTTACAGAGGAAGAAGCGAGAATAAGAGGAGTGGTTTTAGACACAAATCCAGGGTTCGACAGTGCGGATCCAGCGGTGGTAATCAGATACTGGCGATCTGCTCGTTCAGATCCTCTTTGGCACCGTGCACAATGTGGAAGAGGACATGCAGGACCTTGTTTGATGGGATCAGAGTATGCTTGGTGTGGCCAACAGTCACTTTGCTAGAGAATGCCCGTTTTGATGAGCCACGATGGGGTCACGGGGTTCATTGCAAATGTTCTTCGCCATTGTATCCGGTACTTCCAACATGGCAGTGATCGACAGGGCGAGGACAAGGGGCGTGGATTTGGAGGCGGTCAGAGGTAGAAGTCGATGTCGGGTTACGCCACTCGTAGGGGTCAAGCTCGGGTTTTCACCTTGACCCACCCGGGATGCTCGAGCTTCAAATGCGGTTGTGGCGGTATTCTTTCTTATGAGGCTCGTGTTTTGATAGATCCGGGTGCTACGCACTCATTTGTCTCCCCTGTGTTTGCCATGAGGTTGGGTAGAAACCCTACAACTTTAGAGTGCCCTTTGTTAGTAGCTACCCCACTTAGCGACAATATAAATGTAGATATAGTTTTTCCGGGTAGCCCAGTAGTAGTGGATGGAAAGATCCTCCCAGCAGACTTGGTTCCTCTACCAGTGATGGATTTTGATGTAATTTTGGGAATGGACTGGTTGGCAACTCATTATGCCACTTTAGACTGCAGGAACAAAAAGGTGTATTTCCACATACCCGGTGTGGAAGAGTTTAGCTTTGATGGAGACAGGAGCGTGGCTCCATATAACTTGGTGTCAGCAATTAGTGCTAGAAAAATGTTGAGGCGTGGATGCCAAGGGTATTTGGCATTGGTGAGAGATACATCTGTAGAAGGTGTCAGCATGGAAAATGTTCCTGTTGTCAGAGAATTCATGGATGTCTTCCCTGAAGAGCTTCCAGGGTTGCCACCAGAAAGGGGAATAGAGTTCTGCATTGATGTTGTTCCGGGTACAAACCCCATTTCAATGCCGCCTTACAGGATGGCACCAGCAGAATTGAAGAGCTGAAGGAGCAACTACAGGAGCTTTTGGACAAGGGTTTCATACGCCCGAGCACTTCACCCTGGGGCGCTCCTGTGCTATTTCTAAGAAAGAAAGATGGGTCATTGAGGTTGTGTATCGACTACAGACAGCTGAACAAGGTGACTGTGAAGAATAAGTATCCACTTCCTCGGATCGATGATCTGTTTGATCAGCTCCAAGGGGCTAGATTCTTTTCCAAAATAGACCTGCGATTAGGCTACCATCAATTGAGAATCAGGAATGAGGACGTGTCCAAAACGGCTTTCAGGACAAGATATGGTCATTATGAGTTCTTAGTGATGTCTTTTGGACTCACTAATGCACCAGCAGCCTTCATGGACTTGATGAACAGGGTGTTCAAGCCATTTTTGGACCGTTTTGTCATCGTATTCATAGATGAAATTTTGGTATACTCTCGGACCGAGGAAGAACACGTGTGGCACTTGAGGATGGTGTTGCAGACGTTGAGGGAGCACCAGCTATATGCCAAATTTTCAAAATGTGAATTTTGGCTAGAAAGCATCTCATTCTTGGGACACGTGGTTTCTAGTGACGGCATTCAAGTAGATCCCAAGAAAATTGAAGCTGTAACTGATTGGCTTAGGCCTACAACAGTCACTGAGGTGCGAAGTTTTCTGGGTTTAGCTAGCTACTATAGGCGTTTTGTACAAGATTTCTCCAAGATAGCGGCTCCCCTAACTAAGTTAACTCGGAAGAATGTTCCATTCATTTGGACAGATGATTGTGAGAGGAGTTTCCAGAAGCTTAAGGAGTGTCTAACCACTGCCCCTGTGTTGACACTACCTGTGAGTGGTGAAGGATACACCGTGTATTGTGACGCCTCCAGAGTTGGCCTAGGGTGTGTTTTGATGCAGAATGGAAAGGTAGTGGCTTATGCTTCAAGGCAGCTGAAGAGGCATGAGCAGAACTACCCCACACATGTTTTGGAAATGGCGTCTGTAATCTTTGCACTCAAGATCCGAGACACTATCTCGTATGGTGAAGTGTGCGAGATATACACCGACCACAAGAGCTTGAAGTACATCTTCCAACAGAGGATTTAAACTTGAGACAGAGGAGATGGATGGAGCTTACGAAGACTATGATTGCACCATCGGTACCACCTGGAAAGGCCAATGTTATGGCGGATGCCTTGAGCGAGAAAATCTTACAGCGATTTGGCGCACATTTCAGTAGAGAAGAGACCATTGATTCAGGAGGTACATGAGTTGATGGATCAAGGTTTAATCCTAGATCTTTCAGATGAAGGGGTATTGTTGGCTCACTTTTCGTGAGGCCAGACTTGAGGGACAGAGTTAGAGTTTCCCAGCACAGAGACCAACAATTGATGAAGATTATAGAAAGAGTACAGCAAGGTGAAAGTGGTGAGTTTGGATTTGCCAATGATGGCGCCCTAGTGCAAGGTTCTAGGATATGTGTGCCCGATGTGGACAACCTCAGAATGAAATAATGCGAGAGGCACACTACACATTGTACAATGTCCACCCAGGTTCCACCAAGATGTACCATGAAGTGAAAGATAGCTATTGGTGGAATGGCATGAAGAGAGACATAGCAGACTTTGTGTCCAAGTGCTTGACTTGTCAGAAGGTGAAGTTTGAACACCAGAGACCGTCAGGGAAGCTGCAAGAGCTCCCTATCCCAGAATGGAAGTGGGAAATGATTACTATGGATTTTGTGACTGGGTTTCCTCGTACCACGCGAGGATATGACTCGATATGGGTAGTTGTAGACCGTCTAACCAAATCAGCTCACTTCTTGCCTGTAAAGACTACATACTCTACATTCGAGAAATAGTTAGATTGCATGGAGTTCCGGCTTCCATAATATCTGACAGAGGGCCCCAGTTCACTTCTCGGTTTTGGAGAAAGTTGCAGGAGGCACTTGGCACACAGTTGAACTTTAGTACGGCTTTCCACCCTCGCATGACGGACGATGCGAAAGGACAATCCAAACACTGGAAGACATGCTTCGCATGAGTGTCTTGGATTTTGGAGGTCAATGGGATGAGCAGCTAGCTTTGGTGGAGTTTGCCTACAACAACAGTTACCACTCTAGCATAGGGATGGCACCCTATGAGGCATTATATGGAAGAAAGTGTAGGTCTCCTCTGTGTTGGACAGAAATGGGGAAAGCGAAGGTGCATGATGTAGACCTAGTGCAGTACACTTCAGAGGTAGTTCCTTTAATCGAGGAACGAGGCGGAAGAGTTATCACAGCACTCGGAGGGATGTGGAGTTTGCAGTGGGCGACTATGTATTCCTGAAGGTTTCTCCAATGAAGAGAGTCATGAGATTTGGAAAGAAGGGCAAGTTGGCACCTCGGTATATCGGACCTTTTGAGGTTACTGATAGAGTTGGAGCAGTTGCCTACCGGTTGGAGCTACCACCCAACCTTTCTCACGTTCATCCCGTGTTTCACATCTCCATGCTCAGGAAATACATTCCAGATCCTTCTCATGTACTACAGCCGGATGTGATAGAGCTAAAAGAGAACTTGACATTTGAGGAGCAGCCTGTAGCCATAGTGGACTACCAAGTGAGGCAGCTGAGATCCAAACAGATCCCTATGGTTAAGGTTTTGTGGAGGAGTTAGTCAGTGGAAGAGTGCACCTGGGAGTCAAAACGGGACATGCGTAGCAAGTACCCTTATTTGTTCAATGTATAATCATGTGCTTTATTCTGCCTTGTGTAAAATTCGAGGACGAATTTTCTGTAAGGGGGGAAGAATGTAACACCCCAAAAATTTTAAATTTATGAGAATTTTTGGTATTTTAATTTTATTTAAATTTTAGGAATTTTTTTGAGATTTTTTGGATTTTAAAAATCGGGTTCGATTTTCCGAAAATATAAACTTTGATGATTTTTAAAAATTAATTTAAAGACCACGTAGCAAAACTAAAAATATATTTAGAGTCTACGTATTTTTTTTTAGAATTTTTCTAATTCTTGGACCTCGTTTTCGGTCCCGAGGCAGAGTAAAAATTTAAAATTTTGTATCTTGAATCGAACTGGCCGAATCGAACCGGATCGGATCGGACCGATCGAATCGGACCGGTCTTCTTCTCTTTTTCTCCTCCCTCCCGCACGCGTCGACCTTCTCCTCTACTCTCTCTCTTTTCTCTCTCCTCCCTCCTCCCCTTGCCGCGCCGCCGCCTCCCCTGCGTCCCCACCTCGCCGGCGCCCCACCTCCTCCCCACCCACGGCACCGAACGCCGAAAACGGCCTTGGAACGGACAGCGGCGATCGTTGGACTTCCTGGCCAAAATTCGGCCGATCCGGCCACCAATTGGACCGGGTCTTGTGTCTAAAATTATCTACTCGACGAGAGCTTTCCATAGACACCAAGAACGCCGAAATCCATTGAGCGGTTTGTCCAATTTTTGCTCGGGAAGTTTTTAGCCCATTTCGACTTTTGGGCTAGATTTCTCGAAAACCGTGAATCCCACGAGAAAACCGAGGGTACCAGCACGCTCCACTCGTCGAGAGCTTCGCGGCGACATAAATTTCAAATTTTTTCAACACCGTTTTTCGGTGGGTCCCATGGAACTTCGCAGTGTTTTTCCGAGCATTTAATGAGCTTAGAAAATTCTGAAAAATTTATGTACTAACCCCCGTGTTATGGGCTTCGTGTAGGTATCCTCGATTCGCGGAAATTCGACAGTTGACCGGGTCTGCGAAATTCCGGCCAGACAGACCTGTTACCGGAAAAGTCTCCGAATTGGACCGAAGTTTTGGCTAGCCCCCCATTGTCAGACGTCCCGAGCGCGTTTCCGAAGTCGGAATTGGCAAAGGTGAGCCGGGACAGCCTTCTTCCTCCGCCCAGCCGCCACAGTGATTGTCGTCAAGTCTGTGAGTAAAATATTAATTTTAATTGTAATTTCGATATTATTATATGTTCAAGCATGCCCATGCATCACTTATATGCATATATTTATGTAATTAAACTCTAGGCACGATATATGTTGCATTCATAACTGTTAGCGTGCCATGGATGTTGTTGTGGTAATTTGGAGCAGTGTGCGTGCGTTTGCGTGCGTGTGATGTGGTGTGGACTATGGATAGGACGGGTAGACACGGCTTGAGATCTTCACTGGGACCCAGTCCTTCGGGGTAGACACGGCTTGAGTTCTTCGCTGGGACCCCGATTTGGTTATTAAGTGGAAGTCCGAGCTGAGTTCTTGCTGGCACCAGGTTGGAATTAAGAGAGCTGTATAGGGGATCAGCTCCCATATATTATGATTGATGTTACGGGGTGCGTGAGTGCTCCAAATTACCTTTTTGATGTTATGATGTGAAAATGTTGTTGATGTTGCATTTCACTCTACAGGGTGCATTAGTTCTAGATAGTTATAGAGATTATGGTTAAAATTGATATTTTACTCTCTGAGTCGAACGCTCACTCCTGTTCAATATTTTTCCAGGCCATAGGAGGATATTTTTGAGGTTAACTTGCTTCCTTTCCTCGCAGGTTGTTTATCAATATTTGTGTAATTTTATTTACTCCTAGAATTTCCGCATGTGTTAGAAATGTTTATTTGATTTGGGTCTGTAAACTAAATTATTATTTTGGACCTGTAAACTTATATTCTATGCATGTTGATGGATTGGATGAGGGAGCTGAGCTACCATTTATTTTTATGCTGATGAGTATGTGGAGGGTGAGCTGAGCTCCCAATTGAGTATTTATTGTGTTTACAGGTCGGGTGAGTCGAAAACTCCCCGTTGGAAAGTCCATTTTATGGCCGGACTCTGTCCGTTTGGTTTCTTGAAATTGGGCCCAAATGGGCCTTAGAATTGGGTAAATGAACAGTTAGGCTTACTACGGGCCTCGGGGGCTTTAGGCTGGCTCAGGTCCTAGTGCCGGTCTGGCCCATAGGTTGGGTCGTGACAAAAGTAGTTTACATGCACATTCTGCGCTTTTTTTTTTTTTTTTTTTTTTTTTGCACTAGTATTAGATGAGGTCGCATCATGGGTCTTGCATTACCTATGCTCAATTTTGCTTAAAGTAAAAGATTATCTAACCACTTTATTTTTAGCTGATTAAGAATTTGTGTAACTTTCTTTATGCATAAGCACAAAAAAAACACTGAATTTCAAATCAAAACCCAAAAGTTTAAACCGTAATTATTCAAAGTTGAACCGTAATAATTCAAATCGAAACAACACTACGTCAGTTGAAGTCTCTAATAATAAATCAACTGCTGCTATAGTCTTGCATATTTGGCACTCAAATTAATTTAGTTAAGATTAGAATAAATGCAAAATACTGTTGATTGTTTATCTATTTATCCTACCTGTGTGTCAAGCTTGATAACTGTGATAAAATTCATATGAACAGTCTTTTTTTCACGTAAATGACTTTTGAGACAATTTATTTATGCTTTGAGTTATGATTAAAAATAAATGACACAATGCTTTAATTAAAAATCTTAATTATGGTCATAGAGCAACCACTTATACCCCAAGTAAAAAGCACCTCAAGAAATATCCAACATAAATGAATAAAATAGATGGGTTTGGACACAATGTCTATCAATATTATATATACACAAATTAGATTTCAATTATTGCTTCTTAAATGGCAAAATAAACTGTGTACTAAATCATATGGACAAATGAGAAATGGATACAACAATGTCAACATATTTCACATTGTCACAAACATTAAACTATAACCAGGGATGTCAAATTTTAGCCTTCGCACAATCAGAGAAAAACTCAGCGGCATTCACTAATTGGTGGACCTCTGCTGGTGCTTGCATCCCCTATTGACACCGTAACAAGGGACTTGGACGCCCATGCCCTGGCATTCATCGCTCCTTCTTGTAAATTAGTTTTCCTGCAAGGCTCCTTCAGAGAATTGAATACTTGTATTATTCCATTCAGATAGGCCCGAGGATGCTCCAAGAAGCTCCCCAATCTCAAGTTCCGAATATGCCCTCTCCAAGCAAACTGAACAAATACAAGCAGAGTAGGGAAAAATATGTAAATCAATCTCAAAAACACAAACGCAGTTGCCAGAGCCAAATATGTTTCCTGTCTAAACAAATTCTCTGGAGATTTTGCCCATGAGAATGGGCAGCTTTCCTGGTCATTGTTATCATTATTTTCATGGTTTGATGAGCGTACAATTTTGTCTAGGGATCCTTTATTCCGCGATGCAATCTTGACGCCTGCAACCAAGAAGGCAAGCATTATGCTTATTAGACCCCAATGGAGAAATATTCTTCAACCAATTGTATAAAATGCCAGGCAAATTATTTATTTAGAGATGCTATTCCATACAGATGCAAAACAAAAAAAAGGAACTATTAAACAATTATTCTTTGGTAATAAAAAAGAGATGCTTTTGTATAGAATGTTCACACATAACATACCATTTGCAATATAAAATCACCTATTAATTAGCAGGTTGAAGCTATACACCTGAATTGATTTCTATGGACAGAAATGGAAAAATTGTGCAGAGAAACAAACAAAAAAAATTAGAAGTATGCAGTAAGGAAGTCTAGGAGAAAAGCCTTACCTGTAACATCAGTATAGAAAGCAACAAGAGAACCCAATGTCCGGGAGCCATGGTACCGATCATGCATAGTAGAATTTAAAAGGAATAGAGTTGGAAATCCATGGACTCCGTACTTTGAGAGTATGCTGCAGAAACCAATCAGTTTTATAGTCATTAATCAAACAAACTACATTACAGCATGAAAAAAGGGAAAATTTTATGAAAATGGTCTTCCATTTACAAACCTTGGCCTAATGGATGATTCTTCAATCGCAAAATGGGGGATGGAAGGAAACAAAGAGGAAAGGAGGGAGAAGCTTGGTCTAAAAGTCCTAGAGAACGGGCACCATGACGCATAGAAGAGCACAGCTACATATTGGTGACTGTTCTTGTAAACCATACTCAGTGCCTTTTGTAATGAAACCTCATCGCCCTTCACAGTAAGGCACATAAATTTCATTAAATATATAAAACCAAAACTACAGCAAAAGAAAGTAACATTGCAAAGCCATATCGCTTTGCCAATACTTTCACTATTAATTCTAGTTTTTAAATGAACAAATAAGGCATCTCTGCCATCCAGTAAGTTCCTACAATCAATCACCTAGAAAATATCTATTTTTCAACTCTATACCACCATAACTCATATCCACCCAAGTTACATTGCTGAATGCTCACCAAAGCAGTAGTCAGGGTCTTAAAGAGTAACAAAAACATTTTTAGTGCAAAAGTTGTTTGCTTCAAGAGTCAATTACTTTGTTCAGACATGTGGAATGCATTTTTGTTAATTTTTGGTCAAAGAGTACCCATGTGAAAAATTTACCATGAGAAGCACGAAATTGCTAACTGAAAAGTGCCTAATAGGTTTACACAAACAACCCCAAAACAAAAGCAAAGAGATAAAACGGAGTGAACCCAAAATCAAAGATTTCACTCCATGTGTAAACACGAAGCTTAATTACAAGATCAAGTTCCAACAAGCTCATATGCACAAAAAAGAAATTCACAAATTAATATTTATCACCATGAAAAAAAAAAAATTAAAGCATGCAATTTAGGCTACCCATAGAAAAAAAAAGGGTTAAATTCTACATACCTCGGTAACCCCAACGAAATCAGGAGATTCAACACTGCCATAAACGGCATAGCTTCGATCTAGAAATCCAAAGATCAAATCTACAACGGACTCTCTAGGACACATCGAAACCCTACTAGGGTCGGCGGCGGTGGAACTCAGACTCCCCCAAATCATCACCATCACGCAGAGCAGCGTCACGATCCGCCTTGGCCAAACCCTAGTTCCCATCATCGAAAAGCCCACAAGAAAAAGGAGAAAAAAAAAAAAAAAAGGACCCAACTAAAAAAACCGAGGGCACTAAAAATCAGGGCAGTCGAGAGAAGAATCGAAGAAGAAGAAGGGAGGTGAAAGAACGAAACCAGCACATTTTAGGGCAATTTTGTAAAGGATGGAGCCCAGAGAATATCGAAAATGATTCTTAAATAGCAATGGAGTCAGTTGAGAGAGATCACAAGATAAAATAATAATAATAATTTATATAAGTCTGATTTTGGATGGGGGAAGAAGAGGAAACGGTAGCGCTTTGGGAGGGAGAGGGTCTGGGTGGGTGAGCGAGCAACCGATTCAGTGACTCATAACCCATAATCGTACAGTACAATTACAAGTCCAAAGGCGTGTTTACTTACGCGGTCCCAAAGCAATTTTTGTTTTAAATAAATAATATAGCCATATTAAATGACAGGTTTCATAAAATCCGTTAACTTGAATTTATATTAAAAAATTTATTACTTTTTAAATTAAATATTTATTATAAAATTTATATATAAATTAATTAAAATATTCATAATTTAGTATACATTTATTATTTTAATTATTTATATATAATAAAACTTTTATTTTAAAAATTACTGTATTTATTTTGTAGATATGAATTTGGGTTTACTTTGAGGAGAAATTTAATTGGAAAATTAAATTATATTTTGTAAAAAATAATTTATATATAAAAATATTTCTAAAAATTATTTTTTAAAAAAGTATTTTTGTATTATTTAATTATAATATTAAATGTATATATTTTAATAAAATTATTAAAATTAAGAAAATAAAAAATATTTTCTTTAAAAATGTATTTTTTATTTAAAAAATATTTTTTTATTAATTATTTTTTTTAAGTGTTTCAAATATTTTAAGAAAATATTTTTTATAAAATAAATGAAGTATAAATTATAAAATAATTTATTAAAAAAAAAAAAAAAAAATTGTTTGTTCTTGGGCAATCGCCAAGGGTACTCGGATTTTTAAGAGATATGGGATACCTGTACTGTAACATTCCAATAGGGGCGGCCACTTGCCGACGGATTAAATGAGCTTTATTCGCTTTTATAGTTGAACGCACTAAACAAATGAATTATTAATAGTGGATGTAACATCTATTTATTGTAATTTATATTAATTTTATTTTTAAAATTTAAAAATTAATATTATTAATATTATTTATTTTTATTTAAAAAAATTAATGTATTATAATTTTATTAAAATATTTATATTCATAATTTAAAATATAAAATATTTATTTATTATAAAAAATAATACGTTTTTCTGCATCTAAAAACTTAAAATTATCCAATAATTACATTTTTAAAGTTATTTCATTATTTTATTTTTTTAAGGAATTTAAATATTTTTTATTTTAATAATAAAATAAATAATATGTATAGTAAATTAATAATTATATATTTATTTTAATAATAAAATAAATTATATAATTTATACTCTCATTAATCATTGGATAGTTTGAATAGTAAATTATTTTTTATTATTATTTTTGAATAAATTTAAAATCAATTCTTTTAAATTGTGAATTAAATTTAAAATACTTATCAAATTATTATACAGAAAAGTTTTAAATTTTAATTTACAGGTCATGTATTATTTTAAACTAAAATATTATTTTTCATAAAAAAGTATCGATTTAATTTTAAATTAAAATGCAAATTAATTTAATCATTTTCAATGGATCAATTTGAAATCAAATTAAGTCACTAAGTTGATAATTAAATTTTTAATTTTATAAATCATTAAAATTTTGTTCAAATTAAGATAAGTTAAAGATCAGCATAAATTGAATGAGTTTTAATTAACTTGATTGATGTTATCGGAATTTACCCCCGCTGCTTTAAAAAAAAAAAAAAAAGAACAGAGACATTATCGAAAATACGAGTCGGTTCATTGTCCATATGTTTAAAGAAATATGCATATAATTATATAAATCATATATTTACAAGTATTAAAATTTCTATTCATATACTCCAGGCCATAGTTCAGCAGCAAAAATAATGTGGACCTTCTCTGCCACTTTTTAAGAAGAAAGAAGGAGACCATGACAACGAATAGATTTAGTTGACAAATCACAAAATTATTAGGCATCTGACGGTAACAACGATGATCATTATAATGGAGGTCTTCATTCTTCGAGATGGAAGACGGCATCAGTAATGATTAGATTTAACTGCTAAGTCTAGTGACCAAGCATTAACATTAAAAAATTATTGGCAGTAAATAGTTGAATCTATGCCCAGTTCAACCCTAAATTAACTAGTTATCCAAGTGGCCTCCCAATTGCTTTCAATGACGGTAAAATTGCTACTATTACCTTCACAAGATCAAAGCAAAAATGCGTTGCCTAGACTGAAACAAGAATATAGCCTCTCTAAAGAAACAAAACAGAGTCAGCCTCTTGCGCATCATAGCCTCAGTAGGCCGATAGCCACGTGCCGGACAAATTGTCTGGAAAACATGGAAAGTGTAAGCTTATAATATTTAAACATATCATTCTTTTCTGCACAGGTTCAGGAGTCGCAGGGAGAATTGATTCTTTCAACAAGGTAGGAGAAATAATTACAATTACTTTCTACGATGAAATAAATCAACAAGGTGCTATCCCCACACACACGGGGGGCAAACGTAGGTGGGGAAATATCCTTGGAGAAGTACAGAAGAATTAAGACATAACATGCATAAGGGCTAAGAATAAAATGCATACAAGCAATTGCACATGCTTAATGTCTATCAAAATGCATTCCTCTAGACCTTCAGGAACGCCTAAATCAATCGCTACTTGACTATACCTTAGAACCAAGACACAACCACACATCAAAAGCTTCAAAACCAATCATCATAACTCTATAAGCAAACTTAAGATAACTATTTGTATCATTGGTACCTAGTACCATTCAACAGTATAATCTCTGCACCCCACCAAGGCCACAATTATGGATAACACTATCACATCAACTTGCTGCTTGCAAATATTGCAATTGCTAGGGTGGGCCACCTCCACATCGACACCCTTCCACTGAAAGGAAGCTAAATTGTGGTACTAACTCTGACAGCCTTTCCTTAGTTGAATTAGCATGTGTTTAGGTTTAATGCTACTGAAAAAATATGAAAACTTACTCCACAATTCCAACTTATTTTTTATCATGTCTGTTATTATTTTTTTATATAGCAAATGATTTCAGCATAAACCACCATAAAACAGAGAATGTTCCTCTGGAAAGAGATGAGGGCACCATAGGAAATTATAAGAAAAATAACAAATGATCAATGTCATATTTTGCTCATTATCACAAAGCCAGGAGCATCACACTTAGACATGACATTCTAGTACTATTAATGCATGGACAGCTTAAGAACAGCCTTAAACAAATCTTAATAAAACCAATATATAAATTCAATTAACAGTAAGCGTGATATCTACACTACAAATAGTAAAACTTTTGTTAATTAAGGTATTACAGAACAATATTCCAATTAATGTTGCTTAAGAGGAACCCTTGTGGCATTTGCTAACATATTCCAAAGAATAATTCAATACCAGAAATTGATAGATGGGTTATTAAGTTTAATCCAGTAAGATAAATGATCAATTTTCCCCTGCAGCTCAGTAATTAGAAAAACGCATAAAAACCAGATGGGCGGTTGAAACATGAAAACTGAGGAACTAAGGGTCAATTTTAGCCAAAGAAACAATTTTGTTTAGATGTAGAAATTACCTCATATGGACCTCTTGTCCTCAATCTGACTTAGGGATATGAGGAACATTTCCGTTTGGGCCACAGGTTGTGCATGGATGACCCATTCTACAGGAAATTGAACTGGGCAGAGAACTTGGCCTTGCAGGCTGCACACATAAAACCTATTGAGCCTACTTATTCTTCAAATTCTAGAGCCTCATGGTGAAACTCATTTCCGCACCACACACAGACACACAAAGTTGGAACATGGTGCCTGCTTCCAATCTTTGGTAACAAAGGCAAAGCTTCCTTATCAAGCCAAACAGATGAATCAAGACGTTGATCGATTTCTGCGTCATATGAAAAGACCCTGGACTCATCTGAAGGAGGGATCAGAAAATTATATTTCATATTCTCCATGCTGCCTGATCTCAGCCCTTCAAAACCTGATATGCTACAAAACGTCTACCAAAGAATTCAGTTTCACCTTGTCCATCAAAGAAATAGATTATAAATCACAATTTCTGTCAATTGTACACACCAAGACTGGTTAAACATAAGTTCTAAATCTGATCCATTAATCCATCTATACTGAAGACTTTTACATCCTTAAAAGTGAACATTTTTTTTGTTGCGGTCCATGGAAATCTCTTGTGAATATGAACTTGAAAAACAGAAAATAAATAGGTCAGAGGTCCACTAGATATAGACCCAGTAAGGACTCTCCGACACTCAAATTAGAGCTAATATGAGAGAATAAAGCATTAAATTGATTAGAGAGAATAACATAACTCCTAGACGATCTAATTTCTTTATATAAGATATAGACAATGGTTAGTTATAGTAAGTCAACTATGTAATTATGTAGATATTATTAACTAGCATAATTATAAGACTATTTTTATTTACAGTGCATAATTATAGGCATTACTATATTTAGCAAACTTACTAAGATTGCTTATCTTTAATCAACATTCTTTCCTTTTATTGAGTGGGTCTTACAGTGATCGAACCGACTAAACGAATCTCAAGTAGCCCTGAAAGATATGCAATGCAAACACCCTGATTTCATTTATATTCTCGGAAAACCAAAAAAAAAAAAAAGAGGGGAAGATAAACACAAATGAAAAGCAGAAGGTACATCATATCATCAGTCCCCATTTAATGGTTAAAAACAACACAGTACCAACTGGAAATTATTCACCAAGTATTCTATGAAGTGAAGATTAAAAATGATTCCATAAAAAAAAATAAAAAAAAAAATCATACCTTATCTGACATTACTTCACATGAGGGAAAACAGCCTGTTGAATGTACTAGTTGAGATGAAGTATCAGCAAAACTACCATGCAGGTCATTTTTTTCATCAGTTCTCCACATAAACTCAGATATGACATTTACACTGGTTGGGGTATGGGTGCTAAAACCAATCACTGATTCATTCTTCCTAGGATTTAAGTCCTCCAACCTTGGCTCCTCTTTAGCTTTTCCAGTCAAAATCCTATTCGAATTATTGTCAACACTCCAAACTTGTTCACTGTTAGAGAGACAAAGCAAGCTGTCTATAGGAGCCCTTTTCTTCTCATCCAGAGTCCAACTACAAAGACCAGTTACATCATCTTCCATAGAAAATTTCTGTTGAGTCCCAGAATTAACAAGGGGACAATCCTTTGAACAGCTTTCTTGCATGGTGCTTTTCACAGAATCCATATCCTGTTCTCTGTAGCAATGGTCAAAACCAGTATGTGGTTCACCATCACACAGACTTTTAAATCCCTTATGCTTCCACTGGTCCACTGTGTTACATGAAACCTTATTCATGCTATTCTCATTACCATGTGTTTGCTCATTAGAAGATGGTTCACCAAAACTGCTTTCAAAATTTTTATCAGGCATAAGGTTCTTTGATCTGCCATCCAGGGCTCCATCATCTTTTAAAGAAAATGTTAGCCCATTAGCTGATGGAGCAAGTAAAAAATTGTTGGAACTTCTTCCCTGCTCAATATTAGTTACACATCCTTCAAGTACATCTGCGTCTTTGCTGTGATCACAGATATTAGAGCATGGGACTTCAACAAGATTAGGCACCTCGATAGTACCATTAGAAACCTTAACAATAATATTTTCAGGAAGCATTGCTCACAGGCAAATAAAGTAAGCTCGCTGCCTTCAGATTCCTTGATGGCATTTCTATCTTGTGCAACTGGCATTCCCCTTCATATTATTTTCAGTAAAATGCATCTGCTCATTCAATGATGGAATAGCTGAGCAGCTTCCGATGCTACTCTCCAGCTCATTATTAAAGTGTTATTGCTACCAAAACCAACAGTTTGGACATCATTCCTAGACTTACACACTTCATCAAGTTTGGGCTTGTTTAGTGTTCTAGCAGAAACTTGGTTCACCTCATCGTTGGAAAAACATGCTGTCTCATCTAAGGATGAAGGTAAACCCTCTTTAGAACCCATTTCACTCCTCATCTCCATCACAATGGAAATTGAAAGTCCATGCACATTATTTACAGAACCATATCTTTGGTCGCCACCATAACAGCCTTCAGAACTTTGCTCCTTGCTATTGGTTGCAACATTCTCTTGTATTGAGCAATTATTGTCAAACCCAGTTCTTAGCTTATCTTTCCCAACAAAAACTGTGTCATCAATTTTCATGCAACTTATTGTGCTAGAAAGAAGTCTATCCTTGATAGCTTCACCATCAACTGTTTTCTCTTCAGAATTTGAGGCAATTAAACCACTATCAGAACCTGTCACCTGATAATGCTCCTTCATTAAGCTTACGCATACTTGATCCTCATTGCCGTCAATTGCACATGCTTGCTTCCTTCCAACAGCAGCAAGTGAACAGTTCTGAGAACCTTCTTCCTGGCTGTCCAAATTATTGATTCTGTCAGTAAAGCACCCAAGAACATTTTTTTCATCAGAAGATTTACAAACAGAATCATTCTCCTTATTCAAACCCGGGCAAACATAATTTTCAACAGCAACAACATTAGCAACTTCACTCATCTTCTCTGCCTTATTATTAATTGTGCTACAAACTATATCCTGCATACCACAATAAGATTTACCAGTAGTATTTTCTTTTCTTTTATAATTCGGAATGGCAGAAATGATTTCATCATTGATTTTAATGTCAGAATTTATAGCAACAGTGCCCATATCACTTCCAATTGATTATCTTTAAAACATCAGGACGAACTCCTAGTAATGGAGGTACAGTGCTCCTTTGGATGGTCATGTACCCACTCGAAGCATCAATTCTCTTAAAACAATCAATTCCCAAGGTCACCATTATAGCAATGCCTGATGTGGTTCCCAAGGTGACCATTATAGCAATGCCTTTCTTCAAAAGGTTTATGACAAAATTGACATTCATACTTTCCATTTTTAATTATCACCCTCTCATTCGTGAATGTTCCTTGTCTACGACTCTTTGAAGTCCTCTGATGAGCTGGCAGCAGGTGTTGCAGCAAGTCATCTGGCTCATCAAAAGCCATGGTGCATTTATGGCACTTATATTTTCCTGGTGTTTGGACTCGCCCGGTAATCCCTATCTTCAATGGGGAAAATTGCTTTTCATCCCCATTCTTGTCATATTCAAGGGTAAAGATCTACAGCCTACAGTGTATTTTGTCAACTTTACAGGAAATTAAAATGCATAAAACAAAGACCATGAAAAACTTACATTCCCAGAAGATATTTTGCCAGCCAACTGAGCATTGCCATCCTCATAGTCAAAATTTTGACTGGCTTGCATCTTGAAGTAAATATGATGAAACTTCCTTGCAGGACATAAACTGCTGCCCATTAGAACTGGATATTATCAAATTAGCAAAGATAGGTAAGAATTACACAACCAAGAAAGGTAAAACTGCAATTATATTTACTGAGTTTGTTGTATACAGCCAAATTCAATCAACCTTGTAATACTAAATTAAATAATAATTCTACAACATCTCTAAATTTGTTCACTATGGTCCTGTTACTGCTGTACATGTAGAATCTTAAGTGAACAAACAAACCCAGTATCAGTGTGTGTGTTTGACAATGTAGTGCTTATTCAATTTACAAAGAGAATATTTCCAATAGCACAAATGAATTATCAGAATATTCTTTCATCAACAATTTATGAAGTTTTAGAGAAAAATGTTGCATAAACACTTAAATAGAGACAAGTAATACCTAAGAATCAATCAGCAATGTATCCATGAGCATAGTAAGCAATCGCCAATTAGTAAGCTTGTCCTAAGAATGATGGTAACAAAAAAGATAATGTCAGGTTTGATGAGTGGTGGTAAAGCACTATATGGATAAAAAGGTAAAGATTTTAGGATTTGCATCCCCTGTGCAAGAGAAAAATGTAAATACAGTATACAGCAGAAATTCATAACACAGAATGTATACTCATAAAATCCTCATTCAAAATTAAATTAACTGTCAATCAAAATTCTTAGATTATCTAGCCATCTAAACAAGCCAGAAACAAAAATCTCGTTCATATGTAGAGCAACCAAATGCATCTCATAAGTCAAAGTTTAAATTTTCTTGAGCATCTAACTTCCTCAATGTTAGTTTTTCCATTTTGTATTTTCCCCAATTCAAATTCATGTAATACGTTCCAAGTCACACTCAACAGGAAACAAATTAACACAAATAATTGCCGGTCATGCATTTGGGCAAAATAACTTGCATTAACCAACAAAAACCAGAACAGAAAAATAAAATCTGAAAACAAAATTGTCAAAAACCTTATGTATCTTCTACAAGCAATCCAAAAGTAACCAGCTTTCTTCTTGATGCAAAGCATCAGCTTCCAACCTCTTGGCAACACATCCCCGAGCATACTAGCATTCACAATCTTCTTCTTCCTCCTGCTTGTCACCCATTCTCCCTCTAAACCCTGCAAAGCCCCTAACATCTCCGCCTCTGTATGCATTCCCATCGTTAGCCTCCTAAGCTCCTCTCCATAGTCATACAGATCCTCCATACTACCCAATGCCAGCAAGTCAACCTTCATTCCATTCTTACTCATCATCATAATCTCCCCCTTCTTCATCTCCATTTCCATCGTCACACTGCCATTATCACCAATCGTCTCTCTCTCTCTATTTGCTTATTCTCAGTGTCAATGACCTGATTGAGATTACTAATGTTACTATAGAAATTAGTCTCATATTTTCTCGGCCTGCCTCGCTTCCTCTTTTTTGCAGTAGACTCAACAATGGCAGTCAGAAATGCCTGCTTCATGGGAAAAGTTTGCAGTGCCTCATTCCCTGTTGAAGGAAAACCTAGTAATTCGTTGTCATGGATCAGAACAGAACCTAGGTTATTATCATTACTATTATTATCATTATTATCATCCTCTTTCTCACTTGAGTGAGAATTGGCTCCAGACAGGGACTTAAGGAGGGAAATGATTTTAGAACTCTCCTCATTTAGACCTTGTTCGGCGGCTTGGAGGGGAATGCGGGACTTAATTGAAGGAGAGAAGGAGAATTGCAAGTTGTTGCGAGTAGACAATCGGAGGCGGGAAAATGTCTATTTGCGGCTGCCGGCGGATTCGTTGAAAACGGAGCGATCGATTTTAGGAGTGGCAACGTCAGCGTGGTTTTGGAGATAATGGAGAGAAGAGGAAGATAAGGAGCAGAGTGAAAAAGAGGGCAGTTCAGACTGGGAAAGAAGGCGAAGATCGATGAGATGAAGGGATTCCGAGTGGAGGCGGTTCAGGTGGTGGTGGTGGTTGTTGGAGACAGAGGAGTCGACGGTGGCGGTGGCCATGGCATGGAAGAGGGAGGGATTCTGTTAACGACGGAGAGAGCAGGAAGAGGCGAAAGGTGCTTTAAGTGCAAACGTAGAGCCTAGAGGCGCAAGAAAGCGGAAGGATTAGAAGTTGTAAAAAGAGATGGATTTTGGACCTTTTGGGGGTGACATGGTTGCCTGGTTGGAGGACTACTGTTCAGTGTAACGGTTGCGCGTGGGTTTCAAACTCGGGATTGGATGGCTGGGCTCGGCCTTCCATTTTTTGAAACGACAGACCGAGACTAGGGCAGTGTAAAATTAGTGTTCTTTTCCAGGGAAGAAAACCAGGCAGAGTAAGAGATAAAAGCGAACGGAACAAATAAATCTTTGAAAAAAAAAAAAGAAATTATAAATAAAATATTCCCTCACATAAAAGAACTGCCAAGCATTTATATAATACATCAATGTGCTTATTCTGCAATCATCTTCACAAATCACAATCTTAATCATGTGGTTGTGTAGTTGTAATTTGACAATGCATGGAAAATGGATAATTAAATTAAATGTGATTCTATACTTGTCGTTAGCTTGGCACCTCAACTGAATAATTTTTACATGGCCCTATGTAAACCTTACGGCTTCAAAGGATTTGTGGTTGGATCCACCAAAGATCGTTTGATTCCTCTTCTCTGTTTTCTGCTTTCTTCTTTCTGTTCAAAATTTTTGATTCCTCCATTCTATGATGGAGCTTTATAATCGTTAATAACATTGCAAAATCAATACCAATAGTATGATCTAACTTCTCGGTCTCCTTTTTCAGAAACTCATAATCAGCTTGCTTGCCTCTTGAAGAAAGGTTTCTGGCAGATAAGGAGCCTCTCGTCACTGTTGCTTTCTATTTCTACAACTCGTGCATCCCACTTCAGCCGTGTTGTTAGAGCTCTAGCTAATTCAATGAGTGGAGCCGCGTCATGTATTATCACCCAACCCTGCATCAACCAGAAACATTAGTAATAATGCAGAAAAATAAAGAAACATTTTCAATCTTGCCAAATCAGGATAAAATGGAAGCTAGAAAACTTCTATTATACAAAACCTTTGTAAATATGGCCATTTGGTAAATGCTTAAAACACAACAATATCCATGTTTGTGCACCATGGTCCTTGTGGAAGTTCACACATTCTAATGACAATATTCTTTCATTCCATAGATATCTGAATTACAATTCTTAACATTGTAGGTAAGTGTTGATGACAACCATCTAAATCTGAACATGCACTTAAGCATATGAATCTATCATCACAAACACATTAGAAGTTTAAATTAACAATGAAACATCACACAGCATATATGATGGTTTTTGTGGCCTAGCAAAAATAAGAATGTGTGCTGAATAATTGATCATGTCAGGTTGATAACATTTTCCCCACCATTAGCTACAATAATTTGACTTTTAAGACATTCAAAATTCAGAAAGTGAATTTTTTTAACTGAGTACCTCTGGGCGAAGTACTCGATCAACCTCAGTGAATATGTCCAGCATGGTGCACCTACGCTGCTGACCAGATTCAAGGGATAGAAGTCCAGCTGCATGCACTAAATCATAAGTTCTTGGGTATGTTGGGAATGCTTCACACCTGAAATGGAAAAATATTCATCTAATCAATAAGCACAGAACACAATAAAAATGTCAACTTATTTACAATAATTAGAAATCAGTGTACAGATTGTAAGTGCACCAACTTAACATAACTTTCTCTTCTCATCTACAGATTCTAATCAAGAGCCTACCCAGACATCTTCATAAATTAACTACACAAAATTTACTCCAGAGTCTTTCTATGTGAGAAAATCAAGACAAACCAAAATTCAGGAATGGTACAGTATTTTCTACAATACAAGTGAGAAGATGTCCATCAGTAAGCATTACTTCTAAAAAGTCGCCATCTGAATTTCTCCGATTACACAATCATACTTGTTTTAATTAACTTCGGAAAAGAAAATTATAATGGTGCTGTTACTAAGCTGCACTCAGAAGTCAGAACAATCGATTTGGTCTGTGGAACATCATTGATTGAATTGAATACAAGCTTTTCCTGACAACACTTCCTCCATAATGACCTGTGGAGCTAGCTTAGTTCATAATCAGGACTAGAAAGTAAAGGCCTCAGGGTTTTATGCTATGTTATCTGTTCAGGATAATCCACTTGGAAAAAAAGGTCTGAGCAGAAGAGGGTATGGAACAAGGTAAGCATCTGAACAAACACGGAAATTTTGTTACATAAAATAACCTATTTTCTTCCTAGCACAATTCTTTTTATTTATCAGTTTTGTGCTCCTGACCAAGTACTCTCAGAATTTAACTTGTTATTGCATACGCTTTAAGTACCAAGAAAATGTCAATTGCTTCTGAATCTGATAATTTAAATTTCCAATTCCACTTAGAACAAGAGTATTACTACAAAGATAATATGTTAAGGAGAAGATGGCAATAGACGGTAGAATTACCAGTCATGTAATACACCAACAAAGCCCCTGTCAAGAATCAAGGGTAGGTAGTTAGGTCCAGTTGTTGGCACCACATTCATAACCCACACAGACTTCCCAGCTTCCAAAAGTGCAGAATTAAAACCACCAAAATAAGCATTCATGTCCAGCACATTTCTGAGCATGTTATAAGGTGGAGAAGGGTCCTCATCACCAGGTCTCTTTGGATGATCTGAGAATATTAACGGTGACAGAAGTGACCAATAGTTATGGACTGCTGTTCTCCAGTTTTCCGATTCCTCCGCTAATTCTTCTGAATGCAAACCTGATAATTATAGAAAAAAATTAACATAAAATATGAGGTAAAAATAGAAGACAAAAAATAAAATTTGGCAAAGGAGATAGAGTAAAGATTTTCATCATCATCAGTCTATATATTTTGAAGCTTATCCACTAAGATGTTGTTCTAAAACCATGTAGAAGAAAGTAAAAATCACCATGTATTGCAAGCTCGCTCTTGCTCAATTGCGACCTAGAAGGCCAGGTTCTCCTCTCCTCTATAGGAATCCATCGCCGACTCTGTGTTCCTGCTATGCATGCTTGGAGTGGTCGATAGTAAGGAGATTCAACGTCATGGCCTCTACTGCAGATAGAAGGACCTGAACCAGGCTTCCTAGAAACACAAAAAGTTTGTGCTGTAAATTGGGACAGTACTTAGTTCTCAAGCAACTTCACATACAATATGTTTCTTATGCTGGCTCTTTATATTATACTCCCATTTCCAATGCGTATCAAGTACCATAAAGAGGCATCAGTATTAGGATATAATCCACCTAGAATAAGGAAAAAATAATTTGAAATTTAAAATGCTTATTTGAGCTTGGGCATGTATGCCCTTACCCAAATCTAAGCTACAATGATGATGCAAATATTAAATAAAAATATCTTTCAAGTTGCCTTACCTGGAACCATAGCAATTCCTTTTAGTAGTCTTTTTCCATATGACAGTTTCATCTTGTTGAGACAACATCTCCCAACAGATATTTTCTGCAAAATCTCGAACAAAGTTCCACCTTTTCAGATTCTCTTTATTACGAGCGTTTGTAAGAGGTGAAGTCCAGACAAAATATCCACCAGGCCTTAAAACTCTATCAACTTCAATCAAGAAAATACCATCTGTAACACATCAAGCAAATACTTAACTATATTTCATTACCAATTATTTTAAAAAATTTATACACGGTATAAGGTATGTATGAAGGATCAACTACTATTGTGCGCACAGTGGGAGGGGACACAAGAGATTTTCCGATCTCAATTGGATTACACAAAGGATCAGCCATAAGCCCTTACCTTTTTACATTAGTTTTATATGAACTAACGAAACATATACAAGAGAGTATTCCTTGGTGCATGATATTTGCGGATGATATTGTTCTGATAGATGAGACACGAGAAGGAGTCAATAGAAAGCTAGAACTTTGGAAAAGTACTCTAGAGTCAAAAGGTTTTAAACTAAGTAGAACGAAGACAGAATACATGCATTGCAAGTTCAGTGAAGGCCAAACTGGTGATAGGGAAGGAGTTAGTTTGAATGGAGTGATACTGCCCCAAAGACTTTAAACATCTAGACTCAGTCCTTCAAGTAGATGGGGGATATGAGGAGGATGTTAGTCATAGGATTAAAGACTGATGGTTGAAGTGGAGACGTGCCACGGGAGTTTTATATGATCGTAAGATTCCCAATAAATTGAAAAGAAAATTTTACCGTACAGCCATACGACCGACTATGTTATATGGTAGTGAGTGTTGGGCACTGAAAGAGTCGTATGCATCTAAGATAAGAGTTACAGAGATGAGAATGTTAAGGTGGATGAGTGGCCATACTGGACTAGATAAAGTCCGTAATGAGAGTATTAGAGAAAAGGTAGGAGTGTTGCCAATTGAAGATAAGTTGAGAGAAGGGAGATTGAGGTGGTTTGGTCATGTGAAGCGTAGACATACGGAGGCTCCAATTAGACAAGTAGAGCACATTAAGTTAGAAGATAGAAAGAAAAAAAGGGGTAGACCTAAATTGACTTGGAAGAGAGTAGTACAACATGACCTAGAAGCATTACACATTTCTGAGGATTTAACCCAAAATCGTTCAGAGTGGAGAAAGCGAATCCATATAGCCGACCCCAAATTTTTGGGATAAAGGCTTAGTTGAGTTGAGTATATGGTACTAAAAAATTATTTCAAATTCGAGATCAATGATACCTAATTCAGTGCATCACATTTGAACTAACTTGGAACTAGTACCTTTTTGGTCCCAATCAATGCTGCACCATGCACAATGCAACATATCAAAGGAAAGAGAAGGATATGGCAACTGTTTTGAAGAAAAGGAACCAATTATTGCAGGAAGACCTCTTTCAAGAGTAAGTTGAACTTGACTGCCTGAAGCTTCATAGTTTGCAATGCACATGGTTAGAAGTTGTTTTGGAAATAGATGTGCTCCAAAGCTACCATAACCGCACCCTATGTCCAAAATGGTTCTTACCTACAAACATTAGGAAATGAATAGGATTTATTATTTAAACTTACTTCACATAAAGGATATCTGATACCATAAATACAACATTGGGAGAGCAGGTAGGCATTGCAAGAAACAAGCACTTGTGTCAGTATAAAGCAACCATGCATAGCATGCTTCTTTTTCACATCCAAGTAATGGCAAAGTCTATGTATCCTAGATTAATCAACACAAATGCAGAGTTGAATGTTGTGAAGGATTTTATAAAGCATTTTACAGCCTCATCCAATTAGAGCTGCAGAATTTCCACTCTTGTTATAATTAAAACTTTCTGAATAATCTGCATTGCTTGTTGCCAGATTTACATTTTCCAGACAAATGTGAATTTTGAAAATTAGCTGCTCCTCTAACTGTTTACTAGAAAGATTTCAACTTTTTTCTTATAATTGGATGGAACCACTAGAGGCCAGGACCAGATTATAGCACTACTGCCAGGTCACCAAATTAAGAAGCCACATGAGACAAAAAATTAGTCAATTTCAATGATAGTGATGGTGAGAGAGAGATCATAAATATTCACTTACTCCAGCTTGTATGAAGTTAGATTCATTTCTCAGTCCAATCATTTCAGCAATTTGATGTGAGTAATCTTCAACACCATCAAACATAGAGGATGAACGAAAGGAAATCTGCTCCTCATCCAACATCATCATCCTGACAATCAATTTAAAAGAAGAATTAAATGAACAATTGGGAAATAAAATCTCAATTAAATAGAGTTTGTTGGTGGAAAATTTTCTGCTCACCTCTTGGTCAGACTACCAGAGGAAAGTACCTCCTGCGCAGTAATTTTAACATTTGAAACCCAGATGACATCCCTTCCAGTAGGCCACCGAAGAGGAATCCTATAATTTACTGGTGGAAGCAGTAAACAATTTTGCCTTGACCCTTGCCCACAATGACGATCATTCTCATTACCATCAGAAAAACCCAAAGCAAGATTCTCTGTAACATTGAAACAAGGAACATAATTTTCAGACTCTTGAGAACAGAATTCGACATCCTTCAACCTTGAAGAACCAAGAGACAACTCGCCAATATCCCATAGGTCCGAAACAAGTTGCTCCTGAAGTCGCCTATAGTTATGGAGTATTTGACCTCTTGACGAGGTTGATATTGAGATAGTCCACCAGAAAGATCCCGTAAGAGCAAGAACTAAAATCACAACCAAGCTCAACTTCAAAAGTAGCAATGTGAATTTGTTCCTGCTCCTTGGAGTCCCAATGCTGAATGGATCAGAAGCAAAGCCATTTTCACTGCTTCCATATTTAGAAGGAGAATTACTATCAGGGAGAAGTACTCGGAAAGGAAACTTGAGGGATAAATAACGGTGACGGTTTCTATCCAAATCTTCCTTTTCTGTTTTATCCTTCATTTGGGAGTCCCATAAATCGTGGTTGTTCCCTGAGATCCGCATCCCTGATATGACTCGATGCAGAGGCCTAGTCATTTTCTAACCTGGAAACTCCCACAATAAAAATAAATAAATAAATAAATAAATAATTTTTATGTGACCTGATAAACTCAGTAGCTTCTTCAGTTAAGCAAAGTCCAAACAACAGAAACAGAGAAACCCATATAAGATTTTCACCAAGATGAGATGAAAATTGGGAGAAAAGCGAGACCCGGGAAATGTTCTTTAATCCAGAAAAATCCTATATAGCAGACAAAAGTGAAAGAAATTGGATTGAACCAAAACCGCCAATGCTATGTCAATTGAAGATCAATTCTCAACCAATGATGATAGATCATAGTCCAGCAAACATAGAGACAGTGAGTGGGAAAAAGGAGAAAAAAAAAAGAGTAGAAAATTATGAAAGATTGAACTTTCTTTGTAATTCAAAGATTATACTCTTTTTCCCCCAATAAAACATTGGAATCACTCTCGGTGAGTTCCTTAACCTCGAAGAAGCAGCCAACCAAATTTCAGTGAAATATACTTCATTTCAGTATCTCTCTCTCACACACACACACACCCAAAAAGAAAATCAATAAGAAGTGAAGGAAACTGATACAGATCAATCAAGTAGGCAACAGAAAACAGAGAAACAAAATCATTCGTAATCTAACCAAACCTAGCACAAGATAATAGATAAACAAAGCAGTTAAAATAAGCCAAAAAAAAAACTACCTTAAATGGGCACAAGAGGAATGCTACTAGAGTGATGAACGAGAGCTAAAAAAAGATCCCCGAAAATCAGTAAGAATTCATGAATGCTTTACAGGCAGCAGCAACAGCTTCTTCAATCTTCAGCTTTGGTTTTGTTGTTAGATAATTCTTTAAACTTGAAATATATATTACACGTATCCCTCTCCCTCATTCACTCTTTAAACCTATGGTTGCCTGATAGAGTTGGAAGAGAGAATTTGTATGGGTCCAATCAGGAGGGCAGAGCTCCCGTGAAAACTGAAAACTATTCATTATATATAGTATTTTCTTTTCGATATGCAATGGGTAAATATGCAAATCTGTGAAGTATTGGATTATACCCAACGCGCTTACAAGCAGTTCCCCACCTCTCCACCCCTCCCTCTCTCATTTATATTACGCTTCGTAGTTGATATAAATTGTAATTTAAAATCCACGTTCCTTGTTTGATTCAACTCAGTTGAATAGTTTGTACTAAGGCGATCTCAAACTCAAATAAAAAATGAGAATTACTGTAAGCAATAATCAACATAAAAATTTCATCACATTCTCCTTATATAAATGTTAGAATGTCCTCTAAAATATTTTGAGATACTCTCTAATATAATATGACTTAAAAATATTATATTTTTTAAAATTTAATTTAAAATTATTTAAAGTAAAGAAATATAATTGAGATGAGTTGATTACCTTATTTATTCATAATTAAACTGAAGTCAGTCATACTTCCTCTTCTATTAATTACAGCAAGTCAGAAAAATAAGAAAGAGTCTTGTGTGGACATAAAGCAAATGGAATTTACGATGGAAATGTGTAGATCTGGGAGACAGTAGAGCCCAAAGGGCATTTATATAAACATTAAAAAGAAATAACATATACTTGGCCGCGTGATCGCATTTGACCGGCGCCAGAATTGCCGGACACTGACCTCTACAGCCTATTGAGTGCATGCTGAGAATAATTTTTAAGATAGGTTTAGTATTTTAATTTTAATCAAATATAACTTTTATTATTATTATTATTATTTAGAGTTTGAAGAGGTTTGGAAAAAAATAATTAATAGATAATAATTAATAAAATAATTAATAAAAATTATTAATATTATCAAATAAATCTTAAAATTAAAATAAGTAGCAGGAGAAAGGTAAAAGAAATAGCGCAGAATGAAGCAAGCTGAAATGGAATTTTACCCTGCAAGAGTTTTTTATTGTTGGTTTCGTCGTCGTTCTAAATTGTAATGATGGTGCTTGTTTGAGGGAGATAATGCGCTTTTTTTCGTGGTCCAAAAGGTCACAGCCGAAGACAGATTTTCAACTCTTAATTACTGGTATTAAAATTTAATATTGATCATTTTTTTTTATCAGAAAATTTAATATTAATCATTCATCCCAGATTCTATGTCTATTTGTATAAACCCCTTTGCTAAACTACAGTGGCAAGCTGCTTATTTAATATTTTCCTTGTAAGCTTATTCTCAACTCAATTCAATTCAATTCAGTCTTTATTTTAAAAATTTGATATTGATTATATGAATTCTCTTTCTCAATTTTAAATAATTTTAAATAAAATCATTGAAAATATATAATACTTTTAGGTCATGTTGTATTACTCTTCTCCATCGAATTCATAAATTTTATCCACTTTCATTCTCTTAAGTACTTCATTTACATTTAAAGATCTAATTATTCTAATATAATTCACATTTTTTTTATTACTCTATAGTCCATAGGCTTACTCTTACTCTGTAGTTGAAAAATCTTTTAGAAGGGAAGGAATGAAAAAGTTAAAATAAAATATATTTTTTATTTTTTTTTATTTTGATAGGTGTGTTAAAGACTTTACCTCTAAAAATTACAAGAAACTAATCATTTTACTTGTATGTTGTATAAATTATTCATTATTGTAATAATATAAAGTTATATGTATTTTTATATTTTATAATTGTATTATAAAATTTTATTAATGATAAAATTTTTAATTAGTTGTGATTTTATTTTAAGCATTGATAAATAAATAAATTGATTAATATATTATTTTTAAATTATAAACAAAAGTTAACTGTAATTTTTATATTTTTTAAACATTAAATAATTTCAAACTCTAAATTTTATATAATCACATTTATTTTAAATGTGCGATATATACTTATACACACAAATAGATAATATTTGACAAAACCGTTTATTAAGTATAAACCTCAAAATTTTTTTAAAAAATAATAAATAATTAAAAATATAATTATACAAAAAGAGAAATCAAATTATCAAAATCAGTGAGCATACGAAATTTTAATAAGCATTATATTCAATATCTAACAAAAGTGAGAAATGAATTTATTTTATAGTATTAATAAATTTTTATTAAATTTTAAATTTTAATAAATAATATATTATTTGTATTTTTCAATTAATTCACATATATATATATATATTATCGAATAAAAAATTAATATTCAATATTTTTTTTTATCTGAATTTTAAAAATTAAAAGAATAAACCGATTCAAATAAATTTTAAATAATCATTATTTATATATCCTTATTTACATATCTATTAATTAATATCTTTTATCTTATATCATATTTTTAAGTTAAATGTTAAAATAGGTAGTATTCATTTGTAAACTTATAAGTTCTAATTTTTTAACAATAGTTAATCTTAGACCAAGCAAGTCAATCTCACTCAATATGGAATGTTATCTCAACCCACTCTTTAACTTTCTCTCGTTCAACTTGATTCAATTATATGGTATTAGAACAGGTTTAGTTTATTTCAATTCAAATATTAGGATTTTCAGTGTCATCACTATATTAATTAAGGGAGGATTTTAAATTTCAAGTGTCAATCAAAATTGTTACCATTTGAGGGCAATATCAAAAGTCCTATATTAAAATATTATAAAGAATTTAAAAGGCTTATGAGAGTGAAGGAATAGCTACCACCAATGATTTTTTTTTATTATTTTAAATATAGAGCAGAAAGAAAATAATTATTTTGACAATTAAATCCTTTAATTTTTTTGGTTTTCTTATTATTCATATGAGATATGTATGTAATTTTTAAATAAAAATATACTCTTTACACCAAACAGGTGAATTAAGGTATTTAATAAACATTTAAAAATAAAGCTAATAGATGATATACTAATCAATTGTAATTTATATTAATGCTACTTTTAAAGTTATTTTTAATGGGTGCTAGCTGATTTTATTTTATTTTGATTATATTATTTTTTAAATTTTATTAATTATAAAATTTTTATATCCTTAAAATAATATTTTATATTAATAGATTATTTTTAAATTATAATAAATAAATATAATAATTATAAAATTTTTTATATACTTAAAAAATAACTATATTTTAATATATTATATCATAAATTAATAATTATTAAGAAAACTTCTCAAACAACATTAAGAGAAATAAAGATACATTTTCTTTCTTGTTATTTCACAACTTTTTATATTATATTTTATTTTTTTATTTATAATGAGTTCTAATTGAATTTTAGACCTTATATTCATACAAATATTTTTAGTATCATTGAAATAAAATTTATTAATTATTTTAAAAATTTTAATATATTTATATAATTTTTATTTGTACATATTTTATATATATTAATAAATTATAATTTATTAAACATACGAAGTTCGAAGTTAAAATTTTATATGAAGTTAAATGAAAATAAAAAAAAAAACGAATTTATGACATTGGACAAAATTAAAATGAGAGTTAGTTAAACATAATATTAATAAAAAATTTGGAGGAGGTAAGTAATTATCATTTCATGGATGGAACGAAAGAGCCAAAGATTTTTCATTAAAGAATTTCTTACAGAATGATGAAATTAAAGATTTCATTAATGTCACTCTGCAATCATTTTTTATTTTAATTGTCAAGAAGCAGAATGGAAAACCTCACATGCCCCTAAAGTTCCAATTTTTTTTTTTAGGTTGAGTGGGTCCACTCGTGCCGCGTTTCCCTGTCGGTGGACCGCTTTCATGACGTGCTGTTGTAGCAGTAGGTGCGCGTGTGAATCGTAGCTCCTCGCAACCGTTATGGTTTAAACGCGGAATTGGGAAATGAATACCTTCACGGGACGAATTGAATTCTGCGTCTAAGGCTTGCGTTTGCTAGATGCTGAGCTGGACGAATTCTTTCGGTCGTGATAATTTTTGGACTGAAATGGCTAACTGGCTTTAATATTTTGTTTTATTTTGGGGCATACCCATACATGGTGATTGCAGGCGAATAAGACGCCGTGGGGACATCTTCATCTTCTTCATTTTCTCGTCTACAATATTTGAGCAGTGAATTTTCCTCTTCATTAATGGGCTTCAAGTTTGAACTTGAAAACCTCTTCTATTAATTCTGTAAGTTGCCTGTTTTGGTGGTTTACAGTAAATTATGAAAAAGGAATTTTTCTTTCAAAATCTTTGAAATTAAATTATACTTCCTCCGTTTTACAGATAATTTTACTTTATTTTTTATTAATCTTAAATTATTTGCCATCTTTCTTTTTGAAATAGTAGTTTGTTTATTAATTTAGTAATATATTTTTATTTAATATGAATTAAAAAAATAAAATTTAATAGTTCTACGAAAAATGTATCTAATATAAATTTAATAATTAAATTAAGTATTTATATCTAGATTTATATAAAATTAATTAAAATATATATAAATATATAAACTCATATATAAATATTTAATTTAATAATTATTATATACATTCTTATATGAGTTTAAATTTTCTATAGTCATATCACTCTAAGAAAAATTTAGTAATATAATTTATTTAATTTTTAATTAAGTAATATGAATGAAAAGTATATTTAAAAAAGACTAAACAGAATTTATTATTTTAATTATATTAATTATATATTTTTTAATTTATGTAAAAATATCTATCTTTATGGGATGGGGAAATATATATATATTAATAAATTTTAAACCAATAATATTAAAAAATAAGCAGTAAAACATTCACATATAACATAGATATATACACATAAAATCATATATTTTTGAATTAAAATATAAATATTAAGAGCATAAAATTTTCACCTTACAATTTTGAAGATAATAAAATGTCCAGCTCAAGTAATTGGTAAAAAAAAGAAAGAGAAGAAAACTAATTAATACAATCATTGAATAAAAATTGTTATATATATATATATATATATTCTTTACAAGAAAGCGATGTGTATGTGCCCTTGTGACCTTGTCCCTCTCTCTCTCTCTCTCTCTCTCTCTCTCTCTCTCTCTCTCTCGTGACCCCATAAACGAAAATATGAATACAGGGTCGTAGTATGTGTTGTCATGGCCGTGTATTGGGATGAAGTGATGTTTGGACAGGAAAAGGATAAGGGCAAGTGCAACAAACTCACAATCAAACAAGTGGGAATCCATCGAGAGAAAATTTTTTACAAGGCAATGAGTGAGTTGGTATATTTCCATTAATAAGTTTCCGTCATCTTTTTTGGCAAGTTGTTTGGGCTTGTTTCACTGAGAGTTGTCTATGGAACCCACCACCACCAGCACAAAGTTGTTATCAGGTCGCAAGCTTCACCTTGGTACTTCTTGGATGATTGCTACCCTACACAACTTGTTCTTGTCAACACCTTGTCAGCGTTCCTCCAGGAACAAGATTATAACACTTCTAAGTCAGAAATCGTAATATACAAGTTAATTATTCATTAATTAACCTCTCTATTTTCTCTAAAAAAAATAAAAATTATTTATACAATTATATATATAACGAGATTTTGATTATTGAATATGATAGAATACACATGAGATTCATTATTATCATATCTGAAATTCATACAAATTTCTTGCTAATTATGATTGACCCAATAATGAAGAAAGGAAAATAAAATATTTTTTTCCTTCCCTATTAAATTTTCCTTGATAAGCAGCTGTGGGGTTGGTTTGTGTGGAGCACATTGTATGAAGATTGGAGAATTAAAAAGTTTTTTTTTTTTTAATTTTATGAAGGAGAAATGGCGTCAGGATGATATCATTGTATATTCAGCACGCATGAAGTAAAGAATGGCCTACAATTCCTAATCCTATATCCAAAATTGCAGTCTCTTCCAGAACAGTACCCATACACAGATTATAATAATAGAAACTATTGTTTACTCCGTACCAAAAAATTTCTACCACTGCATGGCAATAGCATATGAAAGATTGGGCATTTTGGAATTGAAATCCGTTTTGCATGGTACGCAGTGTCTCAGGTCAACTTGCAAAAGCTGCCATTGTGGGGTTCCATTTGCTGCCATAATTGTCTTTTTATTTCTTCAAATTCCTTTTCCTTTTTTTTCCCTTTCTTTATGATATTAGCCAATCCCTTTTTCCTTCACTTTGCTAGCTATGCATATGCTTTTCACGTTTGCTTTTTAACTGTATATTATTATGGGAATCCAAATAACACCAATGTTAATTTGGTCCCAACTTCCATCACTATATAATTATATTATATGAACCAGACTAAAAAAAAAAAAAAAAAGAATATTGAGGAGATCAGATTTATGACAATCTTAAAGCAAGAGCACAGTTCACATATATTTACACAGTCACATGGAAATCAAGTTGGCATCCCAAAATTGCTTCCTTTAGGATCTTGATCCTTTGTTTGACTTTATTGTTCTATAAGCACAATTGATGGTAATAATAAAATCAAACTTAGTTGAAAAAGAATTGAATTAGGTTATGCGCATGAGAATTCGCAAATCTACGACTTATGAATTTGACCTACGAAGCCTTGGATTTAACTCAAATGTACCTAACCCAAATTATGATATAGATTAATCAATTGTTGGCATGATTATCGCCTAAAAGCATCAACCATCGTTGTCGGTGACATAATCACCTACATCCACAACCACAATGGTCATGATTATCGCCTAAAAGCATCAACCATCGTTGTCGGTGAAATAATCACCTACATCCACAACCACAATGGTCCTAGCTCTCTCATCGAAGTGTACTTAATTAGTTATTGTGATGTATAATATAATGTGCTTAAAATTAAGAATCATTAAAAAGAACGGCGTTTTATAAAATATAGATCTCAAGAAGGATTTAATTAAGAAAATTTATTAGTGAGAAAATTTTGTAAAGTGTTATTGATTTATTACCCTTAAATTTTATTTATATTATATAGCATGGTTTGATCTAGTAATCGAAAACATATTATTCATATGTCAGAATCAAGTTTAAGTCTTTATCTTCTCAATTTCTCATTAAAAAGCATTTACATCTATTATTTTTGAAAAATTAATAAAAAATATTTTTTTATAAAAAATAATTTTCTTATGTAAATTATTTTTTACAAAATAAATGAAATATAATTTTTTTTTCCAACTTTCCTGTGATTCTTATGAATTTTATTAATTTTTAATTTTAGGTAGATTAATTGGTGTTGCAGGGATATGAAAGGGGGAGTAATTGAAAGTGAGAGATTTAAGAATACATAGTGTTAAAAGAATATATACCTTATTTTGGCTTTTGGGTAAGATGTTTGCATATCATGAGAATCATCGAAATAATTTTTGACCATTTTCTGTGACATATCGCATCACCATTATTTTTAATAATTGCTGCATTGATTATAATTAAATATTAATATTCCCCCACCAAGGCCCTCTTTTGTCTGCGTTCCTCCTTTCTAACTTTAAAAATTAAACACCAACTTCATAATTTTTTTTATTATTTATGATCATTAAATTAGTAATATTTACTTTATAATACAAAAAACAAATGAGTTTTTAAATATCAAAATTTAAACTCATCAATTTATATTGATTTTTTTTTTGAAACAATTTTAATAATAATAAAATAAAAAAATTTCTACAAGTAGATATTAAATGCAATAAAATATATTTTCACTAATTATTAAAAAATAAAAAGTAACTGTAGTGAAAATTAAAAAAAAAAATTACATAATGTCCGCTAAAGCCCCTTCACTCTATACCAGACAACAATGGATGAGCCTCTCTCATACCATTTTCTTTAAAAAAATTAATGTAATTTCGTTCACTATCACTAAAAAACAACATGAGATAAATTAATTGGCCTTCTTATACCTCATAGGCGCAGAAAATGGAAAGATTTCTGTCACGACCCAACTTATGGGCCGGACCAGTACTAAGACCTGGGTCAGCCTAAAGTCCCCGAGACCCGTAGTAAGCCTAACTATTCCTCAACCCAATTCTAAGGCCCATTTGGGCTCAATTTCAATAATTCAACCAGACAGAGTCCGGTCATAAAATGGACAATTTAACGGGGAGTTTTTAACTCGCCCGACCTATAAACACAATATATAATAAATTGGGGAGCTCAGCTCACCCTCTACATAATCAAAATGTCATAACTCAAATGGGAGCTCAGCTTCCTCATCCAATCCCATCATGCATGCAGTTAATAATTTTACAAGTCTAACATAACTTTTATAATACAGGCCCAAAATAAAATAAGTGTTTCTAACACATGCGGAGTCTAAAAATTTAACTCAATTGCACAAAATATATTAAATACTATCAATGGACCTGCGAAGAAGAAGAGCAGGCTAGCCACAACAAATAATTCTCGTGTAGCATGGAAAAATAGATGAACAGAAGTGAGCGTTCGACTCAAAGAGTAAAATATTAATTTTAACCATAATCTCTATAACTATATAAAGCTAATGCACATTGTGGAGTGAAATGTAATATCGTCATAATTTTCATATCATAACAATAAAAAGGCAATTTGGATCACTGACACACCCAACGCTGTCAAATAATACATATATGGGAGCTGATCCCCTATACAACCATTTTAATCCAACCTCTGCCAACGAGTGTCTCTCAAGCCGGACTTTCGCTTAATAAACCAAATGCGGGGTCTCAGCGAGTGTCTCTCAAGCCGTGTCTACCCGTTCTGTTCATATACAATACCATAGCACATGCACGCCACACACACACACTGCTCCAAATTACCCCAAACAACATCCATAGCACTTC